>NW_020447198.1:332593-347781 GCF_003343035.1 Apteryx rowi | reverse complement strand
GGCCCACCTGCAGGGCCGCGCCGAGGGGGCAGGAAAGGGCCCTGGCGG
This sequence comes from Apteryx rowi, assembly GCF_003343035.1. NCBI lineage: Eukaryota > Metazoa > Chordata > Aves > Apterygiformes > Apterygidae > Apteryx > Apteryx rowi. The sequence continues at coordinate 347,733 of NW_020447198.1, read as the reverse complement.
GCTTTTCCCTTCTGGCGGCGGCCTGCCCTCTAGCTCCCTTCGGCAGCCAGAGAGAAGGTAAGGGGTCTGGGGGCCCAGCCAGCGCTCCTGCGTCACCTGCTAGCTGGAACTGCAGAGTTTCGTTTTCTAAAATGAATTTTTAAAACGTTTTGCAAGCGTGGACGACCTCGCGCTGCGTTTAGGTGACGTGTATTGACTGCTGTAGGCCTTTAAAGTGCCTGGAGAACTAAATATTGACCATCAGGGTATTTCAAGGTGATATCAGCTTGATTCGCGTTTTATGAAAACGTGAACTGAGATGTAAAATATTAAGCCCTTTGTCCAAAGTTATTTACAAACTTGACAACCAAAAGAGTGGGTTCAGTGGTCCCGTGCTATTCCCCAGTTATTTAATCATTTATGTGCCCAGCTAGAGGCATCAAYAGCTGTGATAGCTATGTGGGATCAGTGCCCACGTGAGGACACATCGGACTCAGCACATGATTTGTTTTGTACAGCTTCTTTACACCTTAGTACTTCCAAAGTTCAGTGCTTTAAAAAGCACTAATAGCTCTTTTTTAATATTTTTCTGCCTATAAAGTGTTACAGAATTATATGCTAATTTTTTTTTTCTTATTATTCCCCAATGTGAGAGGCTTAGAAGTATTAACCCTTCCAGTGAAGGCCTGTGCAGGATGCTGGATATGGAATCACTGCATTTCTAAACACTTTACAGTACTTATAATACTGAAATGAACAGCCACTGTGTTATCAGTTCACCATCCAAACAGCAGAGGACTGCGTGACCTTGATATACCATTGAAACAGCGCAGTGTAAGGTCAGAAATATCCAGGTCCAGAGCCAGGGGCTTGAGATGGCAGCCTGCAAAAGGAAGCTGGGTCATGACATGCAGACAGAAACCCAGAGGTGAAAAGCAGAGCTAAACCCCTAGGCAAAAGGGAAAGTTTACAATGGGGAAGTTTAATCTTCAGCTGTTATTTCTGACTCATGTATTGGTTGTGGGCTGTTTTGATTTTCATGTTAACTTTAGAAACAATGGAGTCACAGTAGGCAAACTTTTTATTTCTATCACTTTTGCTAAAGAAACGTCTCTATTATTTAGGCTTCTCCACTGAAACAACACAGCTTAATGCTTGTCCAGAATCAGTGCTTCAATAAAACAGTATTAAAAAAAGCTATTAAATTAATTTCTGACACCAGGGTTTTCTGACCATATTCACAGGCAGCTGGGATCTTACCAACACCCCAGACTTCAAGCAAGATCTTTACAAAGGCCACCTTTAACTTTGGGAGGCTCATTTCTAAATGAAATTGCCACCTAGGGCCTAAATTCGGTGCTCTAAATTACCCATTAGCCGTCTCTTGGTCTCTCCTTCTCTGTTGACTAGAGAATCAAGGGAGACAAACCTTTGTGAATAGCTCCCGTCCCTCAGCAATAACAAGTCTTACTGTGAGTTACAAAAGAAGTGCAAATGGGAAAGTTTAACATGGAAGTGTGAATCTTAAGCATTAGGGCTGTTTTATTGTTATTTTAAAGACATTAAAAGACAAGATTTAAGTCTGCTTTACAGAGAACAGAAATCTAACACAATCCATGTTTGTAAGCATCAGAAGCATCAGAACCATCATTACACAATTAAATACGATATCTGAAGAAGTGATTTAATCAGAAGTATCAAAGTCAGACAGATTCAGTAGTCAGACGATCACATTTTAGTACTTTCTTTTTTTATCATTATATTGGCATCCTAGGACTTCCTACAATGCCCCAATGAAACATTAAGACCACTAGTTCTTAAAGACTGTACAAATATGTATGATTCTTTGTCCTGAAGCACAATCTTTCATATAACCAACTGGCAAATTGCAGGATAGTTTATTTAAAAAAAATTTGAATCACTATACTCCTATCTAATTATCCCTTCTTCTTGGAAGTGAACTACTAAGCAGTATCTCCTCATATTATCCTGGATCAGTTGAAATAAGACCCTCATCATATTACTTTAATTAAAAAATGTACATACCACAGAAAATTTCCTATTGACACGCGCCATCTTTTCAAGGTTCCTCTCCTGAATGTTATTCTAGGAACATGAACCTTATTGGAGTTCCTAGTCCTTTCCAGTGCAAAAGCCTGCACTTGGAGCTAAAATGGTAGGTGTCCCCAGCAGCCTTTGTTAAAAGTCACAGGAACTAGAAATGGCCAGGGCTTGAGGACATCTGTTTTCTTCCTAGTCTGTCAGATGGTTGTACACAGTACGTCGTTCCGGGCTTTTGTTCAGTCTGGTTTTAAACATTCCAGTCTGGAGACTTCAACCACTTCCTATACCTGTTACTATTGAAAGGTTTTCAGTTTCAGGTAGCTTATGCTTTCCCTCGGCATTTAATTCTTCATCTCCATCTCCAGTATTCTATTACCATCTCCAGTCAATCTCCAGTATTTACTTCTTAACACAACTTTTTAGTATTACAACAGAGTTTACCACAGTACTGCATTGTTCAGAGAAGTGGGATCTGGAATGAGCCATGCTTCTTACTAAGTAGCATGGCTGGGATGGATACTCTAAATGTCAAAACCCATTTTAGACCTCCATCAGACCTATGCTTCCCAAGTCATTATTCTTTATTCTGGATTTTAAATGTTCAGAAGCTTGTAGATGAGCTTGTTCCCTCTTTTCTCAAGAACTGATCCCACTAGACTCCTAGATTATTTGTAATGTCTACTTTCTCCAGTCATCCAACACAGAAAGGTAGCGGAAATGGCCAAAATTCAAAGAGGAAACAGCCATATTTTCCTGCATGATAGACTGCTTTGGCATATGAAGCACAAAAAGCCTTTGCTGTTTTCAGTTTGGGGCTGCTATTTTCCTATCTCATTTCAGCTTATTATTACATCTGCTGTCATTTATCTCCAGCTATTTGCATGGTTCTTTCTTGTATGTCCTTAAAGCCCATAGTAGTTAGTTTTGATTCTACAACATGATGTCTCAGTTTCCATTCCTTTCTTTCTTTTTCCCTTCCAAAAGGGGCTAATGTAGGCACAGTCCATATCTGTGGCCAACCTACTGATGTTTTTCAAATTATACGTTAGAAAATAATCTCTATATTAGCCTGTATGACTGAGAGAATTAGGTAAAGTATCAGTGTAATTGTACAATCATATCATTTGATGATACAATTTTTATATTACTTTTTGCCAGCTAAATGTTAGTTTGGTAACAAAATAGCCTCCTTCAGAAAGATTTTTAATGCATTGGCAACCTTACAGTTTACTATTTCAGTTATCTTCATGACCTGTAAGGCTGATGATAATGGAAAACTTTTCATTTTGAAACCTATGCTATCAGAATGAAAGGCAAGAACTAAATATTTTTCCAACTGGCTGCACGCATTTTATAAAATGTCCTCATTATTTCACACAACCAAGATTCTTGCATGTATCATAAGAAATAAAGGATAGCAAAAAAGAAAATCAAGACCCTATCTTGTTCGCACTTCTGTATGCTTGTCCATACACATCAACAAGACCTAAAGTTCCTGCACTTTTTATAAAATTCAACAGACAAAAGATTAAAGCATATCCACCCAATGTAATCATTGCAAAAGAAACCAATATTCATTAAAGAGTATGTTGAATATCATCAAAGCCCATTTAATTCAGATGCAACTTTCAGAGCTAGTTATATGCTTATTCTGAAATAGTAAGAGGATGATAGCAATAAAGCTGTTCACTGTGGAAAGGCATGTTCAATACTTCAGTCTCAAAATACTGGACTTAGGTTTCATTTATACAAGAGAAGCTTGAATGACATGAATGAATGTAAAGGGCACAACTGTAAATTAATATTACTCCAGGAATGTTTCTCTCTAAACCATTCAGTTTACACAAGGTAGATAATACTATATAACTCACCAAATCCTATCAATTTGTTCAAAATTTTGTAAAACTTTTTGCAGTTCTCTGATGCTATGCATAACAGATGTGCAGAGTATCACTGCAGTTACTAACATTTGTGTTTTCAGGCTAGGAATTAAAAGCTATATAAACATACCCTGTGGCTTCAGTTGCTGTGAGAAAGGAAGGAAGGGCAGGGAAGAAAAAAACCCTTCCTCTGATAGTTCCTCATTAGAAGTGTCACTTTGCTGTCCCATCTTTTTATCCTCCTTGTCCCACTGACTGACATCTTCCAGGGATGCTGTATCCTTAGTACTCTGCGCCACGGATTCTCACAGTACTCCTTAGTGCATTCTGCTTATACAGCAACTGCTTGGTTTGCTTTAATCCTAGAGCTGCCAGTGTCACTCAGCAACATCTTCATTCTAAACATGACAAAAAAATAGAAGCGCTATAAAACAGAAGAAGTCCCTGCATGACAAGAACGCAGACCCACTTCTAGGCTATGGGGATATCAAGAGTTTTAATATTCCCTGCGTAGAGCAAGTCAAAGTCACTACAACATACTTCTGTTGTTTTGGTGCCCTCTGCTGAAATAACCATCTATGCAGCTCCTGAACCCCCGGAGAGGGACAACACCCTATGCCAACTGCCACATGCTGCCACCTGTTTATCTTGCCATTTAGTTCCTTGATTTATTTCCTTTTTTTATTCTATCTCAGCAGAAAGCAGAAGTACAAGCCTTTATTTTTTTTCCCTTCCTCCAGTGTTTTTTTGATGGAATTTGTTCTCTTCTCTTTCTCCATAAAATAGTTGCATCACATTTATAACAGCTTTTCATTTAGCCTAGGAAAAGAATATGAGTTGTGATGATAAAGGAAGATTAGAAATTTTTAATTTTACAAAGGTTTCTAGGAATCCAGTTCCTATATGGGTACAATAACAAGAACCAACTAAATTAGCAACATAATTTTTGTTCCTTCCTGGCAGATTCCTCATGCTCTGTAAAACTGAGGGAAAAAGAGAGATGGGCAGGATGGTACAATCAACACAGATGGATTTTCTATTTCAGGTAACAGCAAGTCAATACCTTGGTTTAGCTGCATGTAAAACCACAGCCTTATTCTTTCTTTGCAGATAGGGAAGCTAAAGCATAGAGGTTAATCTATGCAGTGACAAGATGAGGAATGAAACCCAGCTCTCATGGCTTGGTCTCTTTTTCCAACCACTAGACGACACTGCATCCTCCACACTTGTGTAAGTTACAGCAACTACAGTATGACTAAACTGCTATCTGGGTAATTTTTCCAATCAAATTTCCAACTTACTCTTAGTAGAATTAAAAAATCTCTTTTGACACGTCACATTTTTACAGTAAAAGAAGACATGCTGACTATTTCCAGGAGTTTTTCTTGCTTCRTATCACCAGTAAAGACTCAGGTTTACTAGTTTAGTTTGAGAACATCTGATGCAAGCCATTCCAAATGCATCTTCCAGCAAACACAACTATCAGTTCTCTCACAAAAATAAAAATAAAGGACCAAGTAAGGCTGAGCTAATCCCAAAGCAAGAATGATTGCATAAAGCAATTTTTTTTATATTAGTGTGGATATCTAATATCTGTAATAGCTTCTTATTCAGATCTCAATTCTAGCAATTTTTTAAAGTATATTGTTTAAGTAATTGCAGAGCCATTTTTGAAATTTCACCCCTCGATGGTTTTTGAGAAGAAACCTATAAAAGAAAATAAATTTAATAACATATAGCTGTGGTACATGCTTGATTTACAGTTTACAAAAAGATTATTTTCAATGTGAACATGTCAAATTTGTTTAGGTAGTCTGAGAGGATTTTTCTGAGGTCACAACTATATGGTAACTTCCTTAATTCTTTTATCAGATTCTACATACCATGTCCACTTTCATAGACAAATTCTATCACACACAGAAACTGATCTGTTTGCTAAGCATTTCCTGCCCCAGTTTAAAATTTCTTTTCAACACAGTATTATTCTCAGTTTCCTATCTCACATTAGTGTACTGGTAAAAAGCTGTCACACAGCAAGCCAACATTTCAATTTCAGCAGGAAACAGAGAAATGCAAATATACAGCATAGTTTGTTCCTATTGTGTACATTCATCTATTTTTGGTAAACTGTCATTTTTAGGTATTTTACCACTACAGGGTTTGGTTATTTGTTACTGAAAATTACATCATTTCACATCCAGAGGCTACTCCTAACCTTGAAGATTTTTTTTTAAACTTAGCATTCTAACTATTAAGTGTATTAAACTATTGAATTTATTTTTAACTAGCAATCAGGAAGTTCAGTGAAAAACAATAACTAAATAGTGGAATTAGCTCTCATTACCAGACAGGAAAAAATATTATTTGTGGTTTGCCTAGTTAACTCTACTTTAGGTGCTATTTTTCTACATAAACTACTGCTCTAATTGCTAAAGAAACAACTGTGAAAGGATAAGAAAATACTCTGCAGCATTGCAAATGTGAGTACAGATGCAGCCTACATTTTAAATACAGTTTTAAGACATTCAAACAATTTAATTCTATTGAGAAACATCAGCTTCTTAGATTTTAAYTGGTATTTATCACATACTCATTGAGACACAGGGGAGATACAGGATGGGCAAAACTTTTAGCCTGTTAACAAAGGCAAAATATTTTGAGAAGCAGTGTAAACATGGCATAGCTCCTAAAGTCAAGCATCAGAAATCAAATGCAACCGTATTATTTTCCCATTCACGTTAATTCTGCCAAGGTGCACCAAGGAGAAATTTAACCACTGTTACTGTATTTTATACTGGATTACGCACACCCTTTCCATTACTGATGGAGAATTTTCTCATACATAAGGCTGCAGCATCTCCAATCTATTTGTCTCCAATGCTTGATGTTCTGGAGCCTCTGACAGGCAGACACATGCTACCTGTGCGTGAAAATAACAGGAGTCAGAAAGGAGAGTTATTCATCCTGCACTGCTGTCCCAACTCTTTTCAGCTTGACTACAGCTGAATTTCAGTTCAGAAGTGCGGTATCAGAAGGTTGTTTATGTTGCAGTTTATCACTGCCTCTCGCAGGCAGCAGCTTTTCTTATCAGTGTTTCCATTAGTGCGTAGGGCTCTGCAAAAAAGGAGTGTCCTCTATTTTCATATACAAAAGACCCCTCGCCTTAGGTTGCCTTTCACAGGAAGCACACATGCATAAATGAACTTACTTATCTGCATATTAAATAGACAAGATAAAACTGTCTCTACCCCACATAGGTGAGACAAACATTGAAAAACAGTTGGGAGGAGACATATTCATTCATTAATTTTTCAGGTGTTACAGCCACAACTCACAAGTGTCAGGAAGAAGAGATTGAAACACACTGGCTTTGTTCCACGTTTCTCTAGCTCACAAATCTAAAGGAGAAGCCTGGGAATGCAATATAAAATTTCTAAAAATCTAACCTTTCAATGTTACCTTTCAGTATTAGCTGCTAACACAACAAAAACAGAGATACAAACTATATGATTACTAAATATGGAGCGGCAGCACAGCGTAGTAAATTATTCCTTCTCGAGTTTTTGAAAGCTTTCTGACAAAGGAACCTGTTACTTCCTCAGACTGGAACAGCTGGGCTGCTCTTCTTTTTTCAGCTTTTCTCTGGAGCTTGAAGGAGTTCAGCGCTCTGTTAACCTTGAGTTCTTTGACCGTGTCTGCTCCGCTTTCTGTTTGGGCATCAGAGTCTTATCAACAGCCGACTGATGGCTACTTTCTCAGAAAACCCCAATATTCTTATTCTTAAGAACTCTTCATTCCAGATGAAGGGGTTGCTTTGAAGGTTGGGGATTCCCATAGCAATAGGTGCACCCACTTTGGGGTAGAGCCATGCTGACAATATGGAAGACTTGTTTTGTTTTGTTTTTTTCCACTGCATTTTGCACTGCGTAAAGGGAGACTTCCTTTCTTAGCCCTTACCCCTTTGTAGGGTTTCCCTAGTGGAAGCTAGCAATTGTAATTAAAAAAGAAAAGACCTTAAGTTATATAAAGCATGCTAATGTTAAGATTAAGAAGCACTGGTTCAAGGTAACTTTTAGGCATGTCTTGCATTTTCTAAGGAGGGCAACACATTTGGATTTATGGAAATAAAACACTTGGTTTTAAAGTCAAAAGAATATACATGCAGTAAAGAACAGTTCTAGATATTTAGATCAAAGAATAATGGCTTTGCAATACACATAGTGTGTATGTGGGTATGGGTGTGTGTTTATATATATTTGAAAAAAATCTATATACACACACACACTTGGTGTATGTATATAAACACCAAGACACTTGGTGATGCAATGGAAGCATTTTCTGTTGCACATCTTTGTGCTTATCTAATTTTGTTTATCTTTAAAACCTGATAAGGATCTTACAGCTCAGCAGCATGAAATGTAAGTATTTGAACTATGTAAGCACTAGGAAAAAAATACTAGTGATTCTGTAAAAGATTTCACTTTATCTTTTCATATTGAGCTATCCTCACTGAGCAACTCAGGCAAAGCGCAGCTATAGTCTACATTTAATTGAGACATAATGACCAGCTATGCTGTGGCTACAACACACAGAGTGATGTTAAGTTGTACACTATGCATAATACATACAACAGTTATGCATAAGGAAAACAGACCCAGCTTCCCCACGCTCTGTTTAATGGTTTGGTAACTTTGATACAAATTTATATTCTGTTGTTGCTTTTTCATAATGCCATAAACAAGAAAGAGAGAGAAAGATTAACAGTCATGATGGTAAGACCTCTGTAAATCATAGATATAGAGTGACTTTATATTACATACTTAAAGAAGTCACAGCTTACATGACCCATCATTATCTCCACTTCTAGGTCCTGCTGGCCTTCAGAAGATCAATATATTCCTTATCATCTTTTTCATCAAGGTGACCTAGTTTTCCCACTCCATTTCACATAAAAATTTTACCCTGAGATATTTAAAGTGTAAAAATGACCCCTTCTCTCAGACTCTTCCACCAAATCTGAGCTCAATTCTAATTAAAATATCACATCTACTTTTCCCAGAAGGAGGGAGCTTCCCTGATACCTATTCTGTTCCAAGAAAAAGGTGAAAGCTTTCTCCCGTCATCCTACCAACCAGTCACTGAGCTGAGCAGCCCCATTTAGCAATGCCATTTGAAGCCTGACTTTGGCTTCAGGTGTCACAGGACAGGGCCAAGAACACCCCTAACAGCCCAGTCACTCTCCTGACGCACAGAAAGGACCCACGCAACGCCTTCGCGTATTTGCAGTTCTATAGACAGTCATATAATTGGCAGAGAGACAGCAAAAAATKTATTTTGTTGTGAGAAATTTAGAAGTAAAGGGAAACCTTATTCAAATCAGGAAACTAATAGCTAGAAAAGTCTTTTGCTCAGCACAGAGAAGAGGCGGGGACATTGCTTCTCATCAGGCAGGCACAGGCCACGTTTAGAATCGCAGCAGAAAGGATTCTGCACTTGTAATTTAAGTTGTGTTACAGGGTTATGCATATATATACCACAGGAGTCCTTCCAGACTTAGTTTTCAAGTGGTTTTCAACTCCTGAATTGTGTATAATTCACAAAACTGTAATAACACCCTTACTATTCAAGCTGGTTTTCATCATGATCTCCTTCCCCTCTATTCCTTCTCTGGATGCATATTTTAGTAACGTTACCAAAGTCTTTTCTTTTGTCCGTAATTTGCCATAGGCCATTTTATTTCTGTTACAGTATGATATCTAGCTCTAAAAAGTATTAAAACTCTAAGAAGTAACTGCATTGYTAATGGATCATACAAAAGGAGCATGGAAATTAAGTCCTGCATTTGTAAATCTGCATCATGCAAAAAAGAAAATCATATCAAGTCCCATTAAAATACAGCACTAATATGTAAGAATAGCAGATAATTGTTTGATTTCTACAAAAAGAATGCTGTTAATTTTTCAAATCTCAGCAGAGATGATTTCATACTTTTAATTAAAATTGTATTACATGGTTATGTATTTATACACTATATCCCATTAAAATCTCAAAAAAATCGATAATTGTACGTTAGAAATCCAGGACTGAATTTCATTCAGTTTCAGTTCTGAGTGACTGGGGGTAGTTTATATCTCAACTGATTGTAAAATAGAATAATACTGTTTTGGGAGATAGCTAGAAGTGAAAGACTGGAAATAGTCTGTAGCTGTAACTGTTAACACAAAGGCCACATCTTTATCTTAAAGAACGTTAGCAGCAATAATATTATCTCTGTGTTTTCTCCCACTTACTAATTACTGCTGAAAATAAGCTATTGCTTCAGCTGCAACCACTGTTAGGTTCATATTGATTTGCTCTGTCAGAAATAACTTGTAAACTCATTTCAGTACTATTGAACCACCCAGATATGGGAACCCAACAACCACATTATAAAATAGATTATCTATATTCTGTTCTTGAATATTTGGACATAATTCAGTGGTACGTTTATTTATGGCTGTGCCACCATTCAGTTAGAAGATTTTAAATGTGCTGGCTGCCTTTAATGCACGCAACTAAGTTTCTCCATATTTTTTATCTAGAAGGTCTCAACAAATACTCAAAATGTGATATACCTCCCATAAAGTATAAGCATTAATTAATTGCCTATTGGAAGAGAATTCGACTCACTTTTACCTCTAGCATATAATGTTTGGCACCAACCAGATGATTTTAAGCTTATCAAACCTCCCTAGAGAAAAGTCACAGCATGARCTATTCCTAAGTATCCTAGCACTATTAGTTCTATATAAGAAGGCACTTGCTTTTTTTGCTTTTAAAACTTATTCTAGCAGTAGAAGATCAGTACATTAGGCTGGTGTGCTCAAGCATACTGTAAAGGCCTGAAGCAAGGCTCCCATGATAAAGCTAGTGCCTAAGCTGCAGAAGAAAAAGATCACAGCAGGATCACTTATAAGCACTCCCTGAAGTTTCATATTTATTTCAGAAACTCTGATTTAACAAGAATCAGCCAAACATACAAAAGGTTGCTGGGCTTATTCCTTCCATAAAAGTTACACACTAGTATATTCTAAAATATGTGCCTAAACATGTTTTCACAGCATTCCTGCCCCAAACAAATTTGATGGTTTTATTGCTAAGCAATTTCCTCCTTTTTTAAGGTGATAAGCTTATTTACCTCCAAAATAGGAATGCTTCTTCCAGCCCATTTTCAGGTCCTTTGAGGCAATAAACCCCAATGCTTCCCTGGTTTCAGATTCAGATAGGTCTCTAGCASTGGCAGAAGGATGGGATGTGCCTCCCTGGGCACGTGCTGGATGACCTTGCCTTCCCATTATCATCCTTCAGATAAGGTTAAATGGAATTCCCCTCTATCAAGACAAATGTTTATATGTGAACCCTGTAGAGGTCAGGTTCTGGGAATTAATATACACTAGACTGCATTCCTTTATCACCATCTGTCCAGCAATGTTACCCTTCAGCTCCCCGTAGTGGATAATGCAGGAGAAGACTAGCATTGAATTTTTTCTTAGTGGATTTTAAATTAAGAAGTATTTTTTCCCAGAGTATGGATGCTATACAGCCCCAGGATTTTTATCACATCTCACAGGATGTTTATCTAAACAATGGTGGACTTACGGCCCTGAGGATTTGGGTATACTAAAAAAAAAGTAGTCTCATTAGTACATTAACTATTTTAGCTTGAGAGTTCATGACACAGCAAAAAATAATTTCCTTTGCCAGAGTACCTAATAATTTGGGCTTATGTGTGTATTCACTTTTCTCATATATGGACTGCTTTTTTGTCAAATTCTCAATTTTTTCTAGGCCATACATTAATTTGCTGACTTTTCAGATGCTGAGAAAACAATGATTATTTAATAAACAAGGCTTCAACGTTGTAAGAAGGTGAAAGTGGATATTGCAAGTCCTTCAGTTACAGAATTAAAGAGATGCTCAGTCTATAGGGACTTACAGTTGCTCCCATGAAGTACCAATCAGGTTAACTTCTGAAAAAATGAAGTTCACCTTTTTGATGTCTAGATCTTTCTATTACCACTGTGCAGGTCAGGTCTTCTTCACAACCATACAAGACAGATCTTCAGGAGACCTCAACAGATCATCCTCTGAGCCTGAAAGGAAGTTCAATATATCTAAATCATTTCTGAGATACATTCATCTCACCATTTCTAAAAATTCTCCAGTAGGGAGCCAATAACCATGTAGGAATTTTTGCTTAACATCTTGCCTAAGTCTCCTTCGATTAGGTTTCATCTCACTCCCCTGACTTGATCCCCAGTACTCCTGGAGAAAAATAAATACCATTTCCTTTTGTGGAAGCCTTTAACATATGCAATCATTAGCTTCAAGAAACTTCTCCATTTTTTCTTTTCTGGAGTACACAGCTACAGTTCTTTCAGTCATTCTTCATAGGTCGAGTTCTCTAGACTTCTGATAATTCTTCACATTATCCACAGAGCTCTGATTGAAAGGAGGTGCCCAAAACTGAGAGGAGTTCTTCAGCAAAAGCCTTTTTGAACCCTGTAGAGTGTAGAATTACTTTGCTTGGCTTGTGTTTGGCAGTTGTCTTCTACGTTTCAGTAAAGCTGTCACATTTTTTACAACAGCAAAACACTATTGACTCATTTTCTATTTGTGAACTGCTATGACCCAAGACAACTTCTTGTAGAGCAACTGCTTAGCCAGTTTGTCTCCAACTTACATTTTTGTAGTCAATTATTCCCCGCTATTCATAACACTTTCTCTCCATATTGAATTATATCCTATTTGCTTCAGATCTGTGTTTCAACTCATCATGATTTGTTCAATTCTAATTGTCTTTCAAAACGATTGCAGCTCTCCCCTGAACAGGATATCCTCCACAAATATAATAAAAATATTCTCTATCCTAGTCCATCAAAAAATTAAAATTAAGCAGTACAGGATTCAGGATTAAGTGTCTGGAGACCTCGCTTGCTACTACCATCTGATTTGATTGTGAATCACCGATTACTTTTGAGTGCTGTTTTCACATGGCCTATGTTTCCCTAGCCTGCTTATGAGAATATTAGATGATGTGGCGTCAAAAGCCTTGCTGAAGTCAGGATTTGGTTTTGGTATGTTATTGTTGGTTGTTATTAATCTTATCATCCCAGTCCTTACAAATAAATTGCTTAATAATTCGTTCCAGTGTTTTTCCAGATACAACATCAAGCTGTCTGGCCTATAATTCCCATTCTCTTTTTTCTTTTTTATAATACCCATTCTCTTTTTTCTTGTTTCCTTTTTACTGATCTCGTGGAACCTCAGCTATCTTTTATTAGTTCTTGAAAGTGATTGCTAGTAGCTTGGAAATTGCTTAGACATTTAAATATGTAGGATGAAATTTATCTGGCGCAGGATTTTGGAAATATCTTCTTTGAGTATATTCTTACTGTTTCTTTCCTTAGTTTAGCTTGAACATTTGTTTTTGTGTTGCTAATGTTAATTGTGTAAGTCATCTGATTACAGTTGACATTTTTGAGAAGAACAAAGCAACAAAATTCGTTAAGGTCTTCAGCCTTCCTCATGTCACTTGCTAATAGCTTTCTCACCCATCTGAGAGCAGATCAGTTCTTTCAGATCATCTTTAACATTAACTTTTTGTTGTTATGCTCTACGGCTCTTTGATAGTTTTAGCTCATTTTGTGTGTCAGCCTTCCTGGATTTTTCCCTACTTACTACAACAATCCTTCTGTAGTCAGTCTTGATAATTTAACCAAGCTGCTGCTTCCGTGTATCTCTTTCAAGAGGTACAAGCCACTGAAATGGTTTATATTAAGCCATCTCTTCTCTTGCCAGCTTTCCTTTTCATTGGGATAGTCTGTTTTGCAGCCCTAGTATTGATTCTTTTGGAAACTGCCAACTTTCCTGAGTGTAATTTTTCTTAGATTTGCGGCTGTGGGGTTTTGCACACAAACTTTGAGTTCACTGAAGCTTATTTTCTTCGAGTTAAGTGGTAGTCAGCATCTCTCACTTTCACCAGTTCCTATGCTTTGGATGATTTTATTCAAATAAAGCACCATGCACTTGATCTTCTTGGTCTGCTGGTCACTAACAGGTCTCTGCTGCGACACTGTTCTTTTCCTTTCCTTCTTCTTCTTGTTATCCAAATACTTTCGGCACCTCTGTGGCTCACTATGTTCCTTTTCTCCTACCTATGCTTCCTGAACAGACTCTACTCTTCTGTAACAATAACCAGTTATGACAATTAACTAATTAATTTTTATTATGAAATATGACTTTCAGTTCAGTTCCTTCTATTATCTGTATTTATGCATAAATCTGCAGCACCTAAGTTCAGTGGCAGAGTAACTTTTTTTCATGTTATTCCTCTGATAATGCTAATATTCATTATAATCTTCCACCTCCTCTCCCTTAATTTTTCTTATTTCTACAGGCTCTTCTGGTTTACTGGAGCCCTATGGTCCGATAAAAATAATCGGAATATTTGTGACAAGAAATTTGTGACAAGGCCAGTGACAAGAAAATAAYGTACAGAGGGAGTGCCAGTACGGGGAATCCTGCTGTCCCAGGTTAACCGGGCACAGCCACTGTCATTCAYGCAGGGAAATAGTTATTTTACACCATGGTCTGACATTTCTTAACGTTTTGCTGATCCACACCTGAACTGGAAATAGCACAGGCAAGCTGTATAAATTATGTGGTTAATTTAAATGTAATTTGTTTCACACACAAGGGAAAAAAGAGAAACCGACAGGACAACCTTCCACTATTTAAACATAAACAGTGCTGAGATTTGTTTATTTAAACATACACATTTATTTACTATTTAAATATTAAATATTTATTTAGCCACACATAAACACTGTTGATAAACAAATACAATCGAAAGCTAAGTGAGACGGGGTTCCACATTAAAAGGCAAACTAAAAAAAAAAATTAATCTTTTTAAAGATCACTATGATTTGTAGGTAACTTTCATTATTGTCCTAGTGAAGATTTTCTACATGTTTACGAGTCAGCATTTCTGCGAGCTGGATCATTTCTAAGGGGCTGAAAAGAAACATTTTCTAAATTTTTTTTTTTTTTTTTTGGAATAAACGCGCACGAGGCTAAGCCGAACTTGGATAGTCACGAACTGCCTTCGTGCCTCGACGGAAAGCCAACCAAATCGGGACAGCCCCGCTCCCGGCGCGGGCCGGCTCCGCGGCGGCC
>NW_020447198.1:241453-331603 GCF_003343035.1 Apteryx rowi | reverse complement strand
TTTTTTTTTTTTTTAAACTCCCCTCCACAGTTAGGCCCTCCGTTGCAGCAACCTAGTACAAAAATCCTTGTTTTCGGGAAAGGGTACTTCAAAACCTGCTGAAACCATCTGAAGCAGGTATGGCACTCTGAATGAAACGGACTTGGCGAGTCTGCTTGTTTGTGTTTCTGAAGTGTGGCATGTACTTTGCTCTTATTGTAGCTCTCACAAAGCTGTGTTGCTAAGATTGCTTGTTTTTGGTTACCTTATAAATTAATCATAACTTACCACGTTTCTTAGTCTGGGATTTTGCATGCGTCTGTTCTTTTGTTTAGAGAGGAAAAAAAGATTTAAAGCATCAACTCTTTAAAACAAGCAAACCTAGCAAAAAATAAAAAGTAGTTCACCTAGGTAAACAGCTTCTATCTTTCACTTCAAGCTGTAGTCTCACAGTCACGTTGGTGACTTTTCAAATAAAACTTTGGTAAAGGGCAGCTGTATTTCCTGTCTCCCAGAAGAGTTCTTGTTGGTGTTATAGGCAACATGTTCTCCCTGTAAATCCATGCAAGGTAGTGTGGCCTTGCCTGACTGAATCCCTTTGATGGAGGCTACATCCTGAGTGTCCCTCAGYTTGTCTACTGCTCCAAATTGTGTGTAGAGTTGCTGGGTGTATAAAATTGGTTCTGCAGATTAAGCATGTGTCTAGGTTTAAAGTAGGACTGTAGCCAATATTTGTGTATATGGATTATATGATACTAATGATACTAAGAAGAGGTTAGTTTGCACTTTAAACTTCAATGTACTGCAAATATAGTTATGTATTGTAAGCACAAATTAGTTCCAGTGTTGTAAGAACTGAAGCTAGATCTGAGAATTGTCTGCAGTGTTTTCTTTAAGATAGTTACAGCGAAATGGAATAATGCTTGGTTAAAAAATAGCATCTACTCCTTTAAACAATGAGTCGCAGGATAAGATTTAGTGATGTTAAGAAGAGGATTGCAAAAGGATCCAGGGCATAATGTGGGTTTCTGTGGAACCCAACCTCCTGGTGTGCACTGCAGGTGCTGTTGAAGCCAGTCTGAGTTGTAGCTGCTCCTTCCCTTGTGTCATCAACACAACTACGCAGTCAGGAAGTGAGATTCTTAAGAGAACTAATCTGGTCAAAAAGTGGTACTCTTTATTTCTTTTTTCCCCACCCCGAGTTACTTTTCAGTTAGAACAACTTCCTGAACTGGTTTACTTGCCTGGTCACACGGTATCAATCTGCAGGAGGAAGAAGTGTGTTGGTGGAGAGGAGGGCTTAACTGTAGTCCTGCTATAGTCACGCAAACTACGATGGGTGATGTGCTTATCTGGGACATGGTTTTATGATCAGTGTAACTTAATGTGAGACAGCCTTACTGCTAAAAACTACCCTGTATATTTGATTAGCTCATGCCACTTGTGAAGGGAGCAAATGATAGTGATGGTGGTAGAAGCTCTTCTTTTGCTGTCAGTACTGGCTTACGTTGATTGTAGAGCCATGGTATCCTTTGTCTCTTTTTCTGTTTTCACCAACATTAAATGGGCTACTACTTTCTTATASGGCCACCACTATTTCTGTTCCCCCCCTTCCCCCCCGTTTGTCCATGGTAGTATCTTTAGTTTAGTCTTACTCTTGCCTTTGCATATTCTTCTCTTCTTCTCTGTAGACTTTGAGTCATTAATTGTGAGGAACCGTCTGGGCATTTTGTTATATAGAAGCTTTTGTAAATTTATTGAGCTCTACTTTACACAGAATCAGCTGTAATTTTTGTCACCATTGCTATAACTGGAAGGCTGTTCCAAACTTGATTAAGCTTAATTATAAAACCTTCCTCTGATTTCCAGTCTACATTAATTTGTCATTAGATTATACCCATTTTATGTACTCAAAGGACTGATATGCTGTATTGACTTTTTTGAACTTGGTATAGCAGCACTCTTAAACAAATAATAGGTACAAAATTCTGTCAAATCACAACAGTAAACCCTTCATTTCTCTTTTGACTACCAGGTATACTCATCTTTCCTGTAATAGCTCTCAGTTTCTCTCCATGAATTTTAATCTTGGCCTTCTTATTACAGCTGCTAAGTGGAAATTAAAATGTACATTTCAAATATTGACATTAAGGTTCATGGAGTTATCCTTTTAATGGAGATTAAGATGTTCTCAGGTATGTTTTCCTAAGATGTGGTTTTTGAAACTCATGCTTTTTGACCGTTCCTGCCTTCATCTTACTCTGTTTGTTGTACTGGTACAACTATTAAAGGAGCCATTACTGTAACCTGGATCACTGACGTAACTCTCTCTTCTTTGACAGGGTCATGGTTCATAAACAAAGCCTAAAGTGTTTTGAAAAGAGTTTGAAATTTATTTGTTCACATTTTTATGTATTCTTAATTTAAAAATGAAACAGAACATTTGTGTAGATTATTAGAAAATACCTCTATGAATTTTTAAGGCATTTACTTAATTTCATGTCAGAAGTGTCCCAAGAGGGAACATTGTGACATTGAGAGAGAAAAAGTATTTTTTTTTTTTAAGGGGGTGTGCATGTGTGAACATTTATAAGTSATATATGAATAAATAAAATCAGTTTCCAAAGCCTGCTTAGTTAAATTGATTACTATGAAAGATGAGTAAGGCCCTTGTGGGAAAACTCTATGTATTGTTCCTTTGGCAGGTCTTTTCCTGTTCTTTGGAAAGAACAGCAAGGACAGATGTCTTTCTAATGTTTTTAAGTAGACAGGGGAAATGTTAAAATTTTTGCCACAAAGTAAGATGGGTCACTGCCCTCTACATTCCTGATCTTATCCTCCCTCAGACATGAATCAGGATATCAAAGAAGGTATGTTTTTTAGACCAAATGAGCTTAAAAGTACAAAACTGTTCTGGTGTTGAAAACGTATGTTCCCTAGTTACGGGGGACTTATTGGAAGCAAAACAGTACAAAGAAAAGAAGTTCTAATGACAAGTGGATAAGGGATGTTTACATTGTGTACCCTATTGGATGCATGCTTACTATAAGCATAGGACAACTAAAGTCTCCTATATGGATAAGAAGTAATAGATGATACAAGAATTGCTGAATGAAATGTTATGAAATAGARTGCTAGGATAATGTAGGTTGAAAGGGACTCCTGAAGGTCATCTAATCCAGCCCCCCGCTTAAAGCAAAGTTTTACTTAAAGCAAAACTGACTTCGATAAGGTTGCTCTGGACCTTGCCATCTCTCTGGGCAACCTGTTTCAGTGTTTGACCACCCTCACAGTGAATTTTATTGTGTAAGCTCATCCGAATTTCCTTTCCAGCTTGTGTCTGTTGCCTCTTGTAACAGTGCACCATCCAGGAGAGTCCAGCTCTGTCTTTTCTGCACTCTTCCATTAGATAGTTGACAGCAATAAAGTCTCTTCTGAGCCTTCTCTTTTCCAGGCTGAACAAACCCACTTCCCTCAGCCTCACATTGTGCATCATGTGCTCCAGCCCTCTGACCAGCTTGCTGGCCTCCGCTGGACTTGCTCTAGCACATCAATGCACTGGGGAGCCCAAACCTGGACACAGGACCCCAAATGCAGTCTCACCAGTGCTGAATAGAGGGGAAGTATCATTTCCCTGGACCTGCTGGCTAGACTCCTGCTGAAACAGCCCAGGATGTGCTTGGCCATCTTTGCCGCAAGGGCACACTGCTGACTCATTTTCAACTTTTCTGTCCACTGGGACCTCCAGGTATTTTTCTGTAAAAGATGCTTAATATCTGGTTAGTGTCCAGCCTCTATTGTCCCATGGGCTTATTCTGTCCCAGGTACAGGACTCTGCACTTGTCTTTGTGAACTTCCTGGGGTTCCTGCCAGTGCATTCCTCCAGCCTGTGCAGGACCTTCTGAATAGTAGCCTTGCCTTCCAGTA
The DNA here is from genome assembly GCF_003343035.1 of Apteryx rowi. Classification (NCBI taxonomy): domain Eukaryota; kingdom Metazoa; phylum Chordata; class Aves; order Apterygiformes; family Apterygidae; genus Apteryx; species Apteryx rowi. Next base: position 327,697 of record NW_020447198.1, on the reverse strand, counting down.
TATTGACCACTCTGCCCAGTTTGGTGGTGTTAGCAGACTTGCCAAGAGTGCGCTTTGTCCCATCATCCCAGTCATTAATAACTGCTTTAAACACTACTGGCCCCAGTGTTGATGCCTGAGAGATACTATTGTAACTGGCTGCCAGTTGGACTTGATACTGCTGATAGGTATCCTTTGAGCCCAGCAGTCCAGCCAGTTTTCCAAACACCTTCTTGTCCCTTAGTCCCTGTCTCACTAGTTTGGCTACAGAAAGACTATGAGAGACTATGTTGAAGACCTTGCTAAAATCAAGGTAAACAGTGTCCACCGCTCTTCCATCRTCCACTGAGCCACTCATCTCATTGCAGAAAGCTGTTGCGTTGATCAGACATGATTTGTCATTGGTAAATCCAAGCTGCCTGTTCCCAGACAACTTCTTGTTCCTCTTGGGCATAGAAATAGCTTCCAGGAGGATTTGCTCCTTAATCCTCTCATGCATTGAGGTTATGCTGACTGGCCTGTAGTTACCTGGATCCTTCTTCTTGCCCTGCTTGAATGTGGGTGTTCACCTGTTTTCCAGTCATAAGGAATCTCCCCCAGTCTCATGAATTTTAAAAAAGTGAAAGGGAGTAGCCTTTCAGTGACATTGGCTAGCTCYCTCGGGGCTGTCAGGTGCACCCCTTCTGGTCCAATGGACTTGTGTACCTCCAGGTTGTTGAAGTGCTCCTGAACTCCATCTTCCTCTTTTGTAGGTAATCCTTCACTCCTGCAGAGTCTGCTACTAGGCTTAGGGGCTTGGGAGGCTTGAGGGCGGTCTTTACCAGGGAAAACTGGGGCAAAAGAGGCATTGAGTTTTCAGTTTCCTTTGTCACTAGGTCTCCTGCCCCATTGAGCAGAAGGGCTGACTTTTTCCTTAGCTTTCCTACTGCTACTGGTAGAGGAGCCCTTTCCTCTTGCCCTTCATCCCTTGTTAGTTTTAGCTCCAGCTGAGTGTTGGTTTTCCTAATGCCATTCCTGCATGCGCAGGCTGTGTCTCTGTATTCCTCTTGGGTAGCCTGTCCTTGCTTCCACCTTTTGGGTGCTTCTGAAGCAGAGATCAGGACTGTTTTATTTTACCCTTTCATATCTAGAAATGTATAAAACTTCAAAAAGAATTTTTTTTTGGCTGTTGGTTAAAAATGATTCTAACCTCAGCATAAAACGTTTGAATGAAAGATGTCAGTTCTTTTTAGGAGCAAGCAGTAAGCATTATCAAGCTCTTGTGATGAGGGAGCAAGTCCTGTCTAAAATGTATAGCGCAACTTGTACTGTGGTGCAGACAAGACACAACAATGAGAAATATGAGCCACACCTTAAATATTTTTCACATAATTAATTCCAGGTAGAAATTTACAGTTTCAGTGTATGCCCTTCCCTTTTTTTTGTGCATTGTAAATAAAAATGAGATATTGATACTTAGCAGCAAGATGATTGAGTTAACATTTAACTTAATGCAATCAGTATGTTAGTGCTTTAAATTGGGATTAATTTCATGTTTTTTTGTTGATGCATAAATCCATTTTAGAAATTGCTGGAATAAAACGATTTTGGAAACTGGACCATTTTAAATGTGTGTAGGGGGTAGATTTGTTTCATGTATTCATTCAGTGTCTCAGCTGTTATCTTTTATGTTTTTCAGTTATTTGAGAAAAGTGAGTTAGTTGCGAGAGTTGGTGAGTTATATTCTTTGCAAGCAATTTGAAACAAGGTTCTTGGTTTAAACTCTCTGCATGTGTTTAAGATTTTCTGCAGTTTCTTAACTTGTATAACTATTTTTGATTTGTGTTGATATACTTTTATTGACCTAATAGTACCAAAGTAAAGCCATGGTTGTAAACTCAGGTAAGTTAGTTACTGGTTTAGCTTCTAGTGTTTGAATAGGTCTTTTGTGTACAGTTGGTCTAGAAATACGTTTTTTTCCACGTTTGGGAGATCTGCCTTAATTTCTAATGTACACAAATAGTGGAARGGTATTCAAGTGGAGTTATGCTTCCATACAAAAATACCCTCAGTAAACCCTATAGTTAATGGTAAAATTGCAGTCTTTGTATTAGCCTTTTGAATGTGATCTTTCATTTCATGTTAGTCTGCTGGTAAACTCATATAGTGGAGTTTGTTGCTAATGCTGGTGGACAACTCCATGACTTCACTGCTCAAAATCTTGTTAGTATCTCCCACATGTTTTCTAAATAGGAAAAAAAAAACAAAACAAAAAACCCAAAAGCCAAAGGGCAGAGAAAGGAAAGTAGAAAGGTATTTTTTTAAGAACCAGTAAATGATCAGTTGCAATAGGAATATAGTCAGTGAATGAATCTAAGAACAGATGTTGAAGGGTATTTACTAAGAAGCTGRGTTTGATTTCTGTGTTACTAGTGGGCTAAGGGGAAAAGAAGGGTGAAGTGACTTGCTCAGCATCATATATTAGGTGAGAGACATGGGTGAAGAATGGAAGGGAGATGAATATAATAGACAACAAAATCCTTTCTCAGTACTTGCTATAAAACTTCTGCAGTAGTAGTCCTTCTAATGTAAGGAATCAGTTTTGAGTAACTTACTGTTCATGAGCTACCAGGTCTTTTTTGGCAGGCAAGTACAACTGTCAGAATGTCTCTTATGTTATATGCTTTTACTCCTCCTTTACCATGACTTCTATATGGCTGGTATTGTATTGCAGTGTGCAACTGTATGATAGAAGTTTCCAGGAAGGAATACTGCTGAGTGCACTTATTTAGTAGTTTTGGAATAGTCTTGAAGTTACACTTCTCCTTGTTTTTTCTCTTGGCCAGCTTTTCAGATAATCACCAACTTGTCCTGCATACCATTAGTTCTGCACTGTGCTTTCTCTCTCTTTTTTTTTTTTTTTTTCTCTCTGAGAGAAGATGTCCTGTATCTAAAATCTTCTGTTAAGAACACCTGTTGATATCCTGATAATTCTTGACATGGACAACATAATAATGCTTTTGTGGCATACTAGCATGTGTTGGACCTTTCTGGATTTCTTTGGTGTCTCCTCTTTCATTGCAGCTTAATTATGCGATCACAATCATCTTGAAATCCTAGTAAGTGTGCTGTTACATTCTTTAAAAGAATAAATAAACATTATAGACTTCCTTGAAGAGAGTCATAAACAGATCTTCATACAGAGTATTTTAATGTTATTGTAATGAGAAACATGAAAACAGTGAAAGTAGAAATGCCTTGAGTTCTTAAAAGATTCCAAATATAGTTTGATTACTTTTAACAGGTCGAAAGATATATTTGTCTTTTGTTGTTAAGTAGTAATTGGAGACAATTATTTTGTATATTTAAGGCTTTTCTGAATGATCACATTTCCCATGATTAGTATCAGTGATAAGCGATTCTTAAGCCTCTGTGTTTTCAGGGTGCTGAACTGAGTTAAGTAGCTGTACTTTTAATTCAGGTATAGCTGAACTTTCTGTTTAGGTCATGTCAGTTTTGTGTACCTTTTAAGACATACAGTCAAATTTTTCTTGGGTAGGAAGCATATTCCAAACATGTTCTGTTTGCAGTCTGTTGCAGTCATCCATGCATGTGATAGGCTAAAATTCTTATTCTCCTTTTGGAGAGAAAAAGGTTAAGGGTTAAGGTTGTGTGTGAAAATTGTATTTTAAGGATTGACTTTTAATGTGAACTAATTGCTTAGTTAATTTTGATAATCTTCACTACTTTTTTGGGATATGGCACTTTCTTTTATTATAAATTGGTTTATATTTTAACTAGAAATACAAGAAACCCCACAGCAATAATTTGTTTTAAAAGTAGTTACATTGAAATGCACTGCTTTTCTGTTTAGTACAATTATTCATTTAGCATTATTGCCTTACAGAAGAGTAATATTAGCATGTCTCCAAGTATTTTTGAATATTTTGATTTTAATTTTTATAGCCATCTTTACCTTTTGAAATTTCTTCAGGGGAAAACAATTCAAAGTAATTCAGATTAGACATTTTTGACTTGATTATTGCACTTTGCATAGGTCTGAAATCTCTGCARTCTGGAATCCTGTTATCTACTGTTTCTGCATAATAACTAAGATAGTTTTTTTTTTTCCTGCAATGTATGTAAAATATTGTGGCTTTCTTTTGAAATGTGATTAGATAAAATGATTTTGCTGAGGTCCACAGATTTGCCACAATATTTTTTCTGACAAATATGTTGCAATTTAAAAACGTGTGTCTGTGTGTTAGTCTTCTCTCTTCCCTGTCCAACACTCTACTCCTTTCCCAAAATTTTAACTTTAGGATGAAGACTCTCCTATACTTTTTCTGCTCTCAGGCCTTTGCATGCAAATCAGCATCAGGATAAAAAGCTATCTAGTAATCCCTAGCTGAGGCACTGTCTTTGTGTGTACATTTATTTAAAAAAATAAAATCCAGAATTTTAAAAATTTAGAACTAAGCAGAACAATTTAATAACTAGCTAAACTTTTAAAATAAGCTCTCAAAAACAATATGGAATGTTTTTCTTTGTACTTAGTAGCATACTGCTATATTTTCCTCTACTATGAGTGTTTGAACATTTCATTACTTTTTCATASTAACCTGATTTTTGGTCTTACCTCATGTCTAGATTTTAGTCTTTGATTATGTGATTTAGGCTGAGCCATTTGAAGTGCCCGTGGCAGAGGAAGGAATTCTACCCCCTCACCCTTTGTTTTATTTTGTTCCCCTGACATATACTTGCATTATTTCCTGTTACTTTGAAGTGAAGTCTCATATGTAATTTATTGGTGGCAGTGCTGCATAAGTCACCTACTGCCAGCTACCTATTTCTGTGTCTGTTCATTTATTGCGCTGACATGGGTGCTTGTGTCATCGAGTGGTGGACTAACTAAAGAAATGCCCTTTTCCCCAGGGTTGTCTGTCAGTCACTTCAGTTGTCCCCTCTCTTCCAGTGTGCGACTTGTGCGATTGTAGCAGAGAAAGTGCAAAGAGTGTCAGTGGCTTTAGGCAGTTCTGCTGTTTAACACCTGATTACAGATTGAGTTACTATATTCAAAAAAGGTACGTTCTACTGTCTAACGAGTAACCATGCTGTCAGAATGACTACATTTACTCAGCGATTGGATGATCACTGAATCACAGAAACTGATGGGTTGTTGTAACTTCACTTCCTGTATTTTTGAGGTCTTACTATTTCTAGCATATAAGTATCAACATTTCCAGCTTAAATCTAGGTGTAAGTGAGCATCTGAGTACAAAACAGCACTAGAGGTGAATGAGAGCTTTTTATGCATGCCAGCAGTTGGACTGGGAGTAAAACTCGATCAGGCAGTGCCGTGAAGACAAGTCCTTGGAGATACTAATCCTTTCTGTTCACATACTCAGAAGTTGTTTGCTCATACGCATACATATGCACATCCACTTCCACCATGAAAAGGTATTCTCCCTATTATCCTTGATCCTCATTGCTAATACTTTAATAATTAGTGTTTGCAGTATAAACCACAAGAAATTGAGAGCTGTTAGCTAGAATTCTTCTTGGAGATAACTGTTTAATGATTTTGAGGAAACAGGACTAAGGAATGGAGGTGACTAAGGGCACAGTAGAAAATTCGAGAAATATTTCACATTGTTTTGGATAATTGTTACTGTTTCTTGCAATAGGTATGTATAAGAATTGTAGGGGGAAAGAGTTGATCAAAATATCCAAGAAAATACTTTGCCAGTCCCCAAAAGGCAAACATGAAGTTTGAAGCTTCCCATGTGATTAGAAGCTTCTCTTAGGTTTCCTGGGCTTGTTGTTCTGACTCTTTGACCCTTACAACTTCCCTTTTCTGATTATTCTTTTATTTCATCATACTGGCACATCTCAAAGTGAGGCTGACTGTAATGGGTCAGACTGAAATGTTAACTGATATCTGGTTTTTGACAGGAGCCTAAGCACTCTTAGAGTGCATAGATGAAGAGTATAATAAGACAAATGTAAGTGACCCTTTTTCCAATCTACCCTCCCAGTTTCTCTTCTTGGACTCTTTGATTACACCTTTTGTTCTTTCTGGTAGTAAGTAAACTCCAGCAGTCTCATTGTGAATTGGAGCATGGAAAAAGTATTATTTTGTGTTATTTTGTATATTTTCCACAAATAACTTCATGTGAAGTTCCATAATAAGATTTCTTTCTTATACTGTGTTGATGGGCAGTTAATACCAGCTGTTTTGCTGGGGCTTCTGAACACCTGAATTTTGATTTTTGCATTAGTAGGGTTTGGATACTTTGTTGGGTTTGTTGAAGACTGAGCTTTGATGTGGATGTATGACAGAATGCTGATGCTCATCTAGGTTGTACTTCGTATTTTGCGTATGGATTCCCTGTACAGTATTGAAAATGGTTTACTTGTTCCATGGGTTAATGGCTTTTGTGAGCTTGGAAAGACATGAGTAGATACTTATGAATATCTTACACCATATCTTGCCAAAAGAGGTTTATGGAGATCAGAATAGTTATTGTCCTTCTCCTTTCGTTGTGTAGTTGAATCAAAGGTGTAAAAGGTGGTTATGTTGGGATTATAGACAAACACATTGCTGATATGCATTTAAGAGGTTATACCTCTGGTATAACCAATTAAAAAAAAGTCTGTGTGTCCTGGCACCTCTTTAATTTTACCTTTGTAATTATCAGAAGTAAAGCATGACTTATAAATGAAAGCGTTAATTTGGGGTATAAATATTGTATCAGCATCAACATAAATGAAATACCGGTTAGGTATATCTTGTTTTCCTCTTTGCTCTGCCTTTTCCCTGGTGGTGTCAGCTTTACCCATTCTAAAACTTTGGCTCTGAATTTGCTTGGGATAGCCCACCTTTGCTAGCTGCTGCAGCCTTACAGTCTCGCAACTGTGTGTTTGCCGTTTCATTAACATGTACTGTGTTTAGGAATTTCATAGCTTAAAACTTCCCCTAAATGGAGACCAAGTAGGATGTTGAAAATACTGGTATGGGAAATGTGTGATTATATATAATTTAATGGAGCATGACCTTTCATACTTCTTCAAACAGCTGTGAATTTTATGTGTTAGATTAGTTGCCCTTAACTTCCTCCATTTGCTTCCAGAAGTGAAAAGGTTTAATGGGGGCTGTATTTAGTCTGTAAATATTGATAGTAAGCTTTTACATCTGCATTTCGTTATAACCAGGTATCAGTTGTGCTGAAACCCATAGTACTGTATGCTTATATTTGGGAAACTATCTTAGACTTTGAGAGATGGAGACTTTTTTTTTTTTTTTAAAGGTATAGCAATTAGAGATTCAGCTTTTTGGCTCCTCAAAATTTTTTCTTTTCTGCAGGCATGAGAATCTTTTCAGTATAGCACTAAAAATTTCAACAGGCAAATACGGTTTTTGTTCATGGTTGTTGGGGGAATGTTAGACAGGACATTTGCATCATGAAAACTAACAAAAGTCATGTAACAGATTTTTTTGCAAGATTTTTCTTGTTGTAGTTGGTAGTGGTGTGAACAACTGTACTGTTATTTAAGACATCTTTTCCCTCTTTCCGTCTTATTCTATTATGTTATAGACTTGTCTAGCTTAGCCAGAGACTTGCACCAAACATAATCCATGAGAATCATTAAATTGAATAAGTACAATGCATAAGATCTAGATAATTAAAGGCGATCTGCCTGAGAATCTGAGTTTATTTATACAGAAATGTTTTGAAATATTTTTCTTTGAGCCCAATAATGGTTAGTTTCACTATAAGAAAGATGTAAGAAGTCTTTTTGTCCTGAGATCTTTCACATAAAATTTACCCAGTAAAGCATATCTGCTTATCAGATTTGATTTCTGGAAAAAAGCTACAAAAAATAAAAACAACTCTTTGGCAGCCCCAGATTAATTTACCCACTGGGAATCTTTCTTGCTTGTGATCACTGGTTAAAAGTGCCTTTTTATGAAAGTCTTCTGTGTGATATCATGAGATGTACTTATTAGCTATTTAAAGGAATTTTTAAAACAAAAATGTAAAATAATGTTTAAAAGATCATTTCTGTCTTTTGATTGCTTGAGTTTTAATCTTTTTTGAAGTCAATGTTTTCTTTAGTCCTTTAGGAGGGAAATAAATCCTGATCATTATGTGTTTCTGAGATGAAATAAGAAAAATTGTGCCTTGGAAAAAGGGCATGCATGTATATTCCCTTTCTCACTCCTCTGTACAGATAGTCTGTGGAAGAAATACTGAGCAATACTTGAGCTTTCTAGAGCTTGGGATGAAAAATATTTTGGAAGGGAACCTTATGAATAGCATCCTCTGAAAATCCAGCTCATACAGGAGCAGAGCAGACGTTCTCTGATAGAAGCCCTCCGTCAGTACACGTTATATATAYGTGACAGATTTGGACACTTCAAGGTTTGACCATTCTTAGATTAGAATTTGAAGATAACTTCAGGTGGTACAATAGAAACATTTTTTTTAATGTGATTTTTCAGATGCAGGATCATATGACTTTAAAGCATTCTTCCTTTATATCTTTTTTTTTTTGGTCACAATTATATTCTTCTCATTTTGTTAGCTATGAATGAATGGGCTTTTGTATAGGGATTAGCCAGTTTTCACATTGCCTTTCCAAGCAGCTGTTCTGCCTTGAATTATAGAATGAATTTGGAATGATTTGGTTAGTTTAATTCATCACACACATAAATCTTCCTGAAGAATTCATTGCCATAAAAAATTAATATTTCATTTTAATTAAGGAAAGTATTCATTATTCCTTGGTATCTACCTTTCAGAAACTTTCATATCCACATCTCATACCAATTCCTAGAAGTGTTTGGGTACTTGAAACGCATTAATGCTGATCTGCATGTTGAGGGGAAACCTCATTTTTCTCATATTGATTGATGGTGTAAGCAAATTGTATTGATTCCTCAGACTTAACATGGAAAAATCATAAAGTGAAGAATTCTTAATTTTTTTATATTCTAATGTGAGTAGGTAGATATAGCAATGTATATTACCRGGTATATCTGATTACCTACTTACTATCTTGTTCTTACAAGTGGAAGATCATTTTTTATGAAGGAAAGAATTTTATTTTCTTTTATGAATTTCCATTCTCTGGTGTGAGTGGGNTTTTTTTTTTTTAGTCCTATTAAGACCTTTGGAATTAGCAGAAGAACTGCATCTCAGAATATTTTTATAAATAATTTGCTCTATGAATGTGCAATGCCAGCAGATTACTTCCYGCGTGCAGAGGAAGTTAAGAATTTACTGTTCAAATGAAAATAAGAATGTTATTTACAGCCCGACACTTGATCATACCTGGGGGTAGGACAGGCAGTAGTTGACAAGAGGGCCATTTCCTGTTGTTTTCTGTTGTCATGTATACCTTTATATAGTCCAAGTTTCTGAATTTCAAGCAGTCATTGTTACTTTAAGGAGGTTTCGCTTCCAGTTAAACTGTCTTTAAAATAACCATGATTTCTCRCTTCATCTTTCCAGATTATATTTGAATATTTAAATTTGCAGGTAACAATTTAAGATCTTAGTTTGGATTGTAAAGGATTTAAGGTGCAAAGTTCTATGGAAATATTTATTTGTTTTTAGTGAGAAGCTTAGTTTTGTTTTCTATTGTAAAGGATGTTTTTCTTCCTTATGAATTCTTGGGTGCACCATTCAAATTAGATGATTTTGGTACAAAAGCAGTAGTAGTCTAGATGGCTGCCAAATCAAAACTCATAGTTTTTGCAGTTTTGGAAGATTTGTGACTGAATAATACAAATAAATGTCTGGTGTGGCTATTAATTTACAACCCTCAYGATTACATTTGACAATGGTTAGAATGAAAGAAGTAAGATGTAAGAAAAATAAYTAAAGAAAGTACAAGAGGTCATGAAACAATCATCTAGTCTATCCCACWGTGCAGTGCTGGGTTAACTACACTTTAACTGTTTTTGAGAAATGTTAAGAGAAATAGCGACTATGTTGTCTGTGGTTAGATGGTATAAAGGTAGCTTCTGTGGTTAAGAGCAAAACATTGCAAGTTAAATCTGCCAAACCTCATATTCCCCAAATGCAAGTTGCAAATCTCAAGAGACCAGTTGTCATAGCTTACAATTCTGACTCTGGGAGGAATAAAGATTGTACTAACACTGAAGGCAGTCAGTGCCAGACAAGGAGACAAGATTTCTCTTGTGTTTCAGTGATGTTGGAAGTGACTCTTTAAAAGCACTGGGTTGGAAAGGAGAAAGATTGGTGTCCAGGATCACTACTGCATTATATCATACTGCTTCTCCATATGGTCTCTTTTGCATTGTGTCATGTAATTTTTATTGGAAATAATAGCTCGTGGAGAAAATACCCGGTTGAAACATTCAATCTCTTTAMCAGAGAGGTTGTTAAATAGGCAAAATTAGGCTGACACTGTTRTTCTTCCTATTAATGATTAAAACATGAAATAATCTCTTTAAAACAAACAATTCTCCTATGCCATTGCTTTCCTCTGGAATAAAATATATTCTTCAGTAAAATCAGCTAACACTCAGATTGAATTTGAGTGCTGCCTGTGTAAGCATCATATAGCAGTGAACAATATAAGAAACCTAAGTTCTGCCTTGTCAAACTTCAGCTGAGAAAAATTAGATATTTTTTGCCGCTACCTCATGTTTTCCAAAGTTAAAAATGAATCACTGGCTGACCAGACTAAATGGCAGTGCTTAGGTGGTGACAGGGAAGCAGTGTGAAGGCTTGCTACAGGGTTACTTTATTTGCCCTGTTTGCTTTGTTTTAGCCTTGAGGCAGAATGAGCTACTCTTCTTAAACTAGTTGTGTGAAATCCTTGTAGCCTATCTAGTAAGCTCATTTGCCGGAACTTGACATATATATGTGCCACTTTGTTAGTAAGATATGCATAAGCACGAGTAACATCTTTAGAGGAGGGAAAGCCCTCTTATTTACACCTTTTTTAAAGGTGTAGCTTGTGGAAGGGGATGGGGGAGGAGAAAGTTTTTTTTTTTTTTTTTTTTTAATTCAGTTGGCAGAAGAAATGAATGGATTTTCTTAAATTGATTGAACACTTTAATTGGATTAGCTTGCATAGATTAAACTTATAAGCAATATGGATTAAATTAATGTGTCAGTAGGAGGCATATATGCTAGTGTAATAATTCTGTTCTTCCACTGGTGTTTCTCACGTCTTTGTAACTTTTGTGTGTGAGCAAATTTTAGGCCTGAATAATTGTTTGTTTCTTTATAAAAACAAAACCCTCAAATCTTATTTTAAGTCTGTTTTGTCTAGGGTGTAGCTTGTCCTGAATGGTGTGGGTTTTTTTTGTTTTGTTCTGTTTTTTTAAGTGTTGGAGTTTGAGAAAAAGAAAGTACCCGTGTTGAGTGGGGGCTACCTTTGTAATTAGCAACTTACTGTGATGTTTCTTCTAGTGTTCGTGGTGGCCYCCTCAGCCTATGAATTTTAGGAGTTCAGATTTGTGGATTTGTTTTGTTTTTAAATTTGCCTCTCTTCCCTTGCCTTTGTCTTGCAGTGATTGAGAATCTCTGCTGAAGAGAAGGTTAGTGGCATGGGGCTTCTTTGGCTGTAAATGTCAGGTGCTTCCTTGCCTGAGTCTTACTGCAGTACCACGTGCCTTCCCTTCCTCTAGAAGGGCTCTTCACCCTAACGATCTTAGAGTTAAGATGAATAAGAACAGTATTTTTCCCTGAATGACTCCCAACTATACATCTTTGTAATTTTTAGGTGGTTCACTGACTTGTACATAATCTAAAGCTTCAAGTCAGGAAAGCTTTTTCTCTCGTTTGTGAATGCTAAGGTGTTTGTTGTAATGTGGCCTGGTAAAAAGTGCTGGTTAGCGTTCTTTTAATGTGAGAGGGATGTAGTATGTTTTTGAGGGAGAATAAACATTTTCTTGCTAATGTAGTTCTTGATTCTATTTTTCTTAAATTGTTATTCCTTGGGCATAAGACTGACRTGTAAAAACAGTCTGCAGAGTCTCTGTATCTAGGCACCCAGTACAACAACTAAACAGTCTGCTGTCCACAAACGGACCAATTATTTGTTGTTGCCATACATGGTAGAAGTTTGCTTTCACAGAGGTGACAGTGTTGCCAAAGTAAGCTATGTGATTACTTTTTAATTGTACGGTGTTTTCTTTTCTTTTTCTTTTCTTTTTCTTTTCTTTTCTTTTCTTTTCTTTTCTTTTCTTTTTTTTAAGGTTTGGCTCTTAACATTGCTTTCATGGAAACCAGAAGAATTAAGATTTTTATTTTTTAAAGTAAACTGATAAAGCAGTCATCTCTTCATATTAGATTTATTTTCTTTCAGAAAACAATACTGGTAAGCTAAGTAAATGCTTACCCCCCCCCCCTATGTGTGCTTGACATAAGCTTTTACTGCCAGAGATAAGACACTGGAAAGATTTCATGGATAATAAATCAGTAGTTAGTGCAAACAATAGATACTTAGCTTCTTCGTTAAAGATTACACTAAAGAGAAATTGAGATTAAGGGTGAAATTCTGGTGCTCTTGATGTCAGTGAGATTAAACAAAATGTATGAAATTTAGGATTTGCTTCTGCATGTGTGTCCGCCCAATCAATAGAAAAGAAAAGGGTTTTTGGAATATGATTAGCTGTGCTGCTTCAACATATACTCTACAACATACATACAATAAAGAAATTTATAAGGTCATTTAGTCTTTGAGTCAAAAAGCATTGAAAAGCTAAAGCTTTGTGTATTTGAAGCATTGATTAGCTTTCTGGAGGAACTATGCCTCTCTTACTAGTGTTTGCAAGCTCATGGGGATGAGAAATATGCTAATACATAGTTTTGACACATTTTTCTGGAAAAAAAAAAAACCCAAAAAACCACCTAGTGATCAAGACGCTCAGTTACTTCTGCATGTGTATAACTGTCAGCGTGTGTTCAGCTTCTGGTTTCCGAAGCCGTAAGTCAGCATGTGATGCAAATCACTTCAGTAAACTAGATATCTGAGTAGGACAGTATACAAATACAGTAAGATATCATCTGAGATTTCAGGCTAGCTTAACGCTCTTTTTGCTCTCACCTCTTATGCACTGTCTTCTGTGGATCAAAGAAGGGAACAGAGACTATGGTCTTCAATGTAAATTTGCCCATTGAACATAGCTGTATTGGACCCTCACCTCAGAAAGTTCCCAGAGATTCCCTTGAAGAATCTTAGGAAAATAGAACTTATTTACCAATACCCTATTTGGGCTTTGTGATCATCAGGCAAACTGTATAGCTTTGCAAGCTCATCTTTAATGCAYGACCTGCTTTTGTTTGTATCATTAAAAAAAAAAAAAAAAAAGTATGCATTAGCTGCTCTTGGTTGCCCTGAAAGAACACAGGAAGCTTTCTTTCAAAACAAGTTTATTGTTGCTTACTAAAAATTGACATATCAACACTAATCTTAATTAGTTAATCTTTTTATTGYCTTTTTCTGTTTACTTCATAGCTCTATGTTTTATGAAAACTTTTTGTTTGTCTTAGGGTATAGTACTGAAACAAAATTAAAAGAAAAAAATCATGTTTTTCTGAACCAAAAGTGAACTTGAGCAGTAACTTTGAAAAATGTATTTAGCACAAACTGGAACTAAACCAAAAAATGTCTGGTGACTGCCTCAGAAGGATGGTTTGTGTAAAAACTGACACTTACTATTGGGGTCCTGTTTGATGGGGAAGTTTTTGCGTCTTACCAGGTCTGCAGAGCAACTTGCGACTGGAAAGCAGTTGGTCCTTCCTCTGGTTCTTTTGGTTCGCTTTCTCTTGTGACAGTGACTGTGTAGCCAGTAGTGGCCTGTCTTGAGCTTCCCTGCCCAGAAATCCTGCGTGTGTATGTCGCTGTGGAGGTGTACACTTTTCTGTGCGTGTGGTATGTGTTTGGATTCACTATGAAATGCATGGAAGAGTTAGGGAGAGGAGGAGTAAAAGCATTTCCCTCCTGTTTCCCATAATCTGATGCAGTGCTGACTCTACACGCGTCCTCTGAAATTGCTGTTCTTCAACTTCCACCATTGTTGTTACTTTAGGAATTGCAGTGAACCTGTGGTGCGTTGCTGGACAGTACATGGAGCAGCTGCTAGGTGGGCCGAAGTCCTTGCTGTGGAAGATGCTTTCTTATATTGGCCATTCTTGTTTTATTCATCATTTTCCCCCTATTCCCCTCTCAGTGTGAACTAGTTAGGGGCTACCAAGCTTATCAAGAAACTGTTTTAGTTTGAACTAGAACAGCTTTGGTCACAGCTAAACTCAAATCAGAACTTAATTGAAAAATATATTCATTTGCGCAAATCATGTTTGGGCCTTCTATTGCTAAGCCCCTTACGTATGTATAGTAAGGTCCAGTCTCTGCCCCCAAAAGGCCTGTATTCAAAGTAGAAATGGCTTAGTTCACGTTTATACAGAATTTTGTATAAGCAGAACATAGGGAATTCAAGTACAGAAAGATGAAGTGACTTCTCCAAAACTACGCAATAAAGCTTGCAGAGAAAAGCAACAACTTTCCTTCAGTCATTGTAGTATCAGTACAACTTAAGATATTTTTCAGAGGAAGTGTTTCTTTTTTTTTTTTTTCCTCCCTATTTTAAAGCTAGGTCAGTCTGATTAATTACTTTGTATCCCCAGGATCCCTTACTCTGAAAAATCTGTTTGTCAGAAAGTTTTTTTTCAAAGTTTTTATTTTATTTTTTCATATTACTCCTTTTATCATATAGTTGGCTTTATTTAGTTGGTTTTGGGAAAACTTCCTCATGTGTATCTATTCCTGGGTTTCTGAGTTTTTGTCTGTCTGGGATAGATGATTGAAGTGTGGAGGAAAAATAAGCTTTACTACAAGGAAGAGTGACTGTTCAAGATGCTTCTTTTGTAAATAAGACTTTTTTGTGGCAGTAGTGCATTCTTCCAGTATTTCTTATTGTAAAGCAAACTTTAAAAGTGCAAAGCAAATTTTGTTGTCGTCTTCCTGAAGGTGTTGGAAGGGCCCCTCTGACTCTTGGCTCTCGTGGTTTAGGACTAACGTTACCATCTGGTGCGAGGTTGTTATCCTGGGAGCGGTGCTGGCAGAACAGAACATGTATTCGCAGCCATGGTCATTCATTTGAAACTCAGCTGCCCAAGCAGCTTGAGCTAAGCCACCGCACTTTATGCAAAAGTGGCTGAGGTGGATTATGTTTACTGACTGTTGTGTCCCTGACTGCCTCTCTGATGGTTACTGCCCTGCCAATAACTTTTTAAACTAATAAAGCAAAATTTGCTAGGCCTGTTTCATCTGTATTCTGAGACTGCCTGCAGCTCTAGGATAGTCTGCTGCTAACTTAAGAAAATAAACTTAACATGACTTCCGTCTCTTCAACTGTCTAGTATGTTCTGACCAAAGCAATCAAGAATATATTCTTACACTCTTAATTTTCAGCTCTTTTTCTGAAAGGATGATCTAAAAATGAAGCTTGTTTAATAATAGGGGTCTGTTCTTTGATTTTGCTCCAGTCTATTTGGTGACACCTGTCATTTGTTCTTTATCTTTTGTAAGAAAAAGGGGAGTTTAAATTTACAAGTCATTGCTGAGTAATGAGTGAAAAAGGAGTATGTCCTCAACAGGAATAAAGCTAAAGATGAAAGGGAACTATCATAACCATTAGTTTACTGACTAGAGGTGACTGGAAAGTCCAGAATGCACTTGCTTTTTTCTTGTTAATAAAGGATAAAACTCCCCTTCAGATGTTCAACTCCTTCTCTTCCCCAAATAACCTTAATGTATGATTCATTCAAAAGAGGGTTTTAGTCTCTCTTTACTGCTTTTCTCTGCAAGTGCTTAGTTGAAGTATTCAAGCTTAAATATTTATAACGTAGTAAAATGGAAACTTTTTTTCCTGTAAGTAGCTTACTTCTTAATACGGTACGAATCATAATAATCTTGAAACGCCTTGAAACTCCCAGTTATATTCCTGAGCTCTGACATTAGCCTTACTCAAGCTGTTGAATTTAAAATATGTCTTGATTGTGATCTTTGAAATTGAGTTTGTCTATGGCATTTAAAAACTGCTTTTGATCAAAGCCTGGTCATACTGCATTGTATGTATAGCTTTTGCTTTCTAAATAGCATGTGACTAGAATGGGGAAGGAAATGAAGAGTATATTCACTCTGAGACTTTCATCTTTATAATACACGTTTTTTCCATGAGCAGTCTAGAGTACTGCTTTTAATTTTCATATGGCGAGTTCTCTGAGGTTGATGTCAAGAGGTTGTCTTAGCAGAAGACAAGGCGTGTTTTTAGACTTGTTCTTCTAACTGTACCTGTGTGACCAACAAATACAGAGTGTTACTCTTCTGGTTGAAGAGTTTACTTTCTGAATGTCTGACCTGTTTGTGTGCATGTTTTCTAACTCATCCCAACTAAAGTAAAATTGACTACTAAATGGAAACTAATGCAGTTTGTTTTGATTGAAATGGAACAGGGAGTATTCGCATGAATAACTCTGATGGCAGGTTGGAGTAGGCAGTAATGAAAAATGGAGTTAACTGGTCTGGGGTCGATTAATTTATTCAGCTAGCGTAATTATGGCTGAAAAACGTGTGTGTCTGCACCTGTTGTGGTAGTTAAGCAGATCTTAAAGACAAGCTCGAAGTACACTGTTAGAGACACTGAAGGCATTGCAACTCAAATGTAATCACAAGAAGTTGTATGGTGTGCTTTTAAGTGCCTGAACTGAATGAGAAACTCCTTGCAGTCGGCTAGTGTTTATAAGATTTTCTTAGTCCTTCTGATTAAAACTTACGAAATAGGACTTCTCTTAAGCTGCCTTAATGCACGTAGGGCAAGAACAGGTATTTTGGAGTTCAGCATGTTTCTCTAGTTCTGTTATCTTTTTCTCAGATTTAAAAAATGTATATTTTCCCTGATTTTTACTGTTAAAATACTGCTACAGAAACTTTTCCTAGTTCACAGTGTGCCTGTCAGTCCTCATTTTGATGCAGAAAGAACTAGTGATATGCTAATGTAAGCAGTTTGCCTTTCTCTTTTAATCATTCTCCCACAGGTATGTGCAAAAAAGTCACTGAATGAAACTTAGACTGAGACAAAACTATGTCAAAATAGCATTTCTTGTGATCCCTCCTTTCTGCAAATATGCTAGAAGGAGTTGTGAGGGCTGTTCTTCGTCGTCTTCACAAAGTCCAGCGATAGGTCTAGGGGTGGGAGGGGAGGAGGCTTCTGAAAAACTAGGTCTTTGCTTCTGCTGTGGCCAGCAGGACTGACTGTTATTCTTTGCTGTTTTCTCCACTGGTGGTGTAAATTTGCAGAKGTAATGGTTACTCGGGGTATGCTGTATTTGGGCAGCATCATTTTATGTTCTTTCTTTGCCTTCCAAGAGTTCCATAACAGTGGACCTTCACTTTTGTATTGAGGATTTACTTTGAAATTAATATTCATTTCAAACTTGACTGTCCGTATATTGCAAATAATGTGTAAGCTCTTGTGTAACGTTCCACAACGTGGCATTTGTTCAAAATACCTGGAGTTAATAAACTGTGTTTGTAACATCTAAAATATGGTATATTAAGACTTTTTTTTTTTCCCCGTCTGGAAAGACCTTTAAAGGAAAGATGCTTAAAAACACCGAAACAAAACTTATTTTAGCAGTGAATCCATAACCTAGGCTTGGGTGGAGCTCACATTACATCATCTGTCTGAAAAATATTCATGCTTGTGAGACTTTAGTCTGGAGATGTGATCAGAGCTAAACTGCTGATCCAAATTTATAATCTCTAAATATTGTAGCTGTAGTTCAGTGGCTTTTTTTCTAATGTCAGCCTTCTAACAAGACTTGCATTATGTACAAGTCAGTTACCTGAAGAATCTGAGTTTTTTAGTTACTCTAGCATTTCTGTGTATAATGCCTTCACTGGATTAACAGGTAAAATTGTGGCTAGGATAGGGAGACTTTTTGTAGACTTGCATGTATAAATGTTTATAACAGCCCAAATCTTTGAAAGAGCAAAAACATATTGACTGTGGTTACAAAAATGCTACAAAATATTTTTGTATTGAAAGCAATCTATTTCCCAGACTCATTTTTCAGTCCAAAGCTACCAGACAATTGCCTCTGGTGACTTGCAGGTTTAAATAATGCCCATTCAGAATGGCGGAGGACTTGCAAGTCTTTTATATTTTCTGTTAAGAGTGCTGGTTTTTTGTTCTCTGTAGGTAGATATAAATTTGTATTTTTTTCTTGATCACTTACTATTTTACAGCTTTAACTGAGAAGCAGGCATAGCTTTTTTTCTGCCATGGCACTACTGTGAAAGGCAATGTGAAGCTAAGCCTGTCCTTGTTCACTGGTCACGATAGGAGTTTGGTTGAGCTCCCGCTCTTTGGACACTTTCCAGGTGACTGTGCTGAACTGATACTCTGCATCTGGTGAGTGTTAAGTAAGGGCCTGAACAGTGTTTTGGGTCTCTTGTGCCCAGCTTCGAGGTGAAGGTGATGTGTTCAGCTTTGCAAAGAAGGCACTAGGGTGTGCAGCTCGTTTCCCTCTCCCTTATGTGACCCTCCAGAACTCTGTGGCTTAAGCACACTAACTCCCAGCCCTCAGTTAGGCTGATATTTCTCAGGAAACTGAGCTATGGAAGTATACCATATCTAGAAGTGCGTGCTACTTATCAAGAGCGTCTGAAAATACATTTTCTCTCTTTTTTTTTTTTTTTTAGCATACAAAACAGAAGAACACAGATCAATTTAAAAAGCAGTATCCAGCATACAATGTTCTTCATTCTAATTCATTATTCCACAGGGAATCAATGAAAATGTTCTGAATTAATGTAGGTGATAGTCTTTATTTAGTGGATTCCTACAGTAGCTGGTATTGTTTTGAAGTGCTAGGAATGGTATTGGTTTTGTATTTCTTATGAACTTGGTATGTATAGACTTATCAATATTTTGACTTGTTTGTTTGAGTATAATATTCTTTAGCATCTGTGCAGACAAGAGAAAACTTGTTGTTCTGGATTTCCACAATATCTATAGCCTACTTTTTTTGAATTAGTGTGATTAACTCTGCTGTAGATGATTTGAGAGAAACTTGCTAAGGAGCATGTTTTTGTGGTTTAGTATCACCTCTGCTGACTTCATTCACATGCAGAGAAAAAATAATAATAAAAAAACCCCTCTTTTACATACTCCATTGCTAACTGTATTTTCATATATATAGTATGCACTTTGATATGCAGTTCTTGGAAAATTAGTCTTCGTATAATCTGCTTCTTCACACTACATGGATCGCAGTGTAGTTACAAAATATATCTGTACAGGCAGGAACTAGAGTGGTAGAGGGAGCAGGCTCTGGAGGATCAAAAACAAAGGAAGTGGAAGCTCTGAAATAGACTTCCCCTTGTATGATAATTTACTGAGAAGTACTCAAATATAGCAGTCTGCTGTTAAATCACAGGATTTTTAAATAGATATTATAAAAATCATACTTGCTATTTAAAAAAATATTCTTRCACCAATGAAATCAAGGTTTGAGAAATGTAATTAAATATTATATATTCATATAATGTTAAGTATTACTTGACATTAACTTCATATTTCACCTTTTAACATATTTATAGTTTCAAAACTTGTTCTTTAATATTTTTTCTTCTTTGTTAGGTTGATGTGGCAGGACGAGACTACAGACCTGATATGGAAGTCAAAACTTCATTTAGCAAAGCTGGTAGAGTTCCTGAAACTGTATCCACAATAATTAATGAAGAATTTGTCCTGGTTCATCAGCAGTCAGAGGAGTCTTCTGGAAAAGATGAAAAACCTCAGCTAAAGGTTTACTACTACTTTATTTTAAATGCATGTTAAGATTCCTCTTGAGCAAAAGGTTGCAACTTCTTTTGCATATTTAATTAAAGATACTTGTGCGTGCTTGAAAAGACTCTTGGACAGTAATTTTTGTCATTGCTCATTACCAGTGAAATTAACAGCTCAGACTAAGCAAATCTGTTTGACCAAAAGTGGCAGTTCAGTTGTTCTTACAGTAACTTCTTCAGGAGTCAACTTTGTTAGTATTCTGTGAATTTATGCATTTAAAAAGGGATTTAAAAATTCTATTTGAAGGATCAACTTCAGATTAAAGCTTAAGAAGTATTCTTTAATTTGGGTTCAGAGACTCTGAATGTTGTTTTCATAAAAGAATGTAACAGGTTGCATAGGTATAGACCACACTGAGTCTTGCTTTTCTATGTGTTTTAATTTAGTTTTCTTTCATTAGTGCTATTTTAGATGCGACTAAGACTTTCTGAAAGTCTTCTACCTCCAAATGCCAAAATATTTTAACATTTAGGTAACAGCTGACTGGTTCATTAGACATCTCTATTTCAGTTGCAGTGGCTGATTTATTGGAACAATAGGAATTTGCACCCCTTGAAATGACAATTAGCACTTTGTCTTTAAATAATTGCTGAACATTTATGCAAACTGATGATTTCTGTTTGCATGTAAACACTAGCTGCTGCTTTAGTAATCCTATCTGGAAAGAGGTGTGTGAGTTGAAGGTAGAATCCATGATGCAACTTTGTATTGGCCATTCCATTTTTTTGTCTGAAATACTAGTACTTGTAGAAGGCTGTATGTTTTCTAGGGAACATGTCTGACCATTTCCTTGCCCTTTCCTGACACTTGTTCCCCTCCTACTTGTGGGAGGGTAGGTGAAACAACTGAAATGTATTGGATATGGCTAAGAAAGTAGAATTTTCTATAAGACAAAGCTGTTGCTCTCTTGGTTTTGAATGGAGGACCTGAAGAGACAAATCTGAGATTTTAAGGGAGGTCTGTAGTTTTTAGGTGGATGGTTATTGGGCTGACAGTGAGAATGTGTATTATATGTACTGGGATGAGACTATGGATTATATTTGACTGAATTTTGTTGATTCTCGGATCTTGGGCTCCGGTGTACTTCTGTGCTAAGCTTTGAGGTATATGTTAGCATCCTCTTTATCACGGGAAAATTGCTGTCAATGTTGACTAGTGGGAAGGGCAGCAGACTGGCATGTGAAACTAGAATGCAAATGTCTGGCTCGACTATTGTCATATTATGTGACTCAGGAGGAAGAACACAGCTGTGGCCAGGTTACTTGTCCTCTCTGTGCCTCAGTTTATCCATTGGGAATATTAAGATAATCAATCACTTGTGATACTCTGGTTCTACAGATGGAGAACTATGTAAGAAATAGATAAGTCTATAAAGCTAATGTCCCTTTGATTTGTCAGAAATGCGTCATTCTGTTGCCTGTCATTTTCTGTTAGCACTTAGAGATCAGCGAGCTGAACTTCAGGAGATGTGAGGATTAGGCACAGAGGCATGAGCTGGTTGAAATACTGAATTGCCAAGGGAAACAAAACTCAATTCTGACCATCTTTTCAAAAAGATCTGACTTCTTGGAGAATGCTGTGTTTCTCTTATTCCCAATTAATCTTAGAAAAAAACCCATAACTACCTCACTAGTGCACAGATGCCTGTATTTTTTAAATTATATATTTAAGTATATATGTGTATACAAATATATACATACTGTATATTATTGATTTATTTACTTATTAAAGTATTCTTACTTGTAGCTATTTTTATTTTGGTCATTGTCATTTAAACTACCCAAGCATAGCACAACTTTTTTGTTTGTGTTGAGGTTATTTTTTAATGCTGCATACCTGAAAAGTTGACATCAAAGTAAGCGTTATTTTTTTTGTTGCCATTTTGAATTTAATAAGTAATTTAAAAAAATATACAATTTTCTTACTCGTTGTTGCTTACTAACATAGCAACTTCTTTTCTAATTTTAGTAGTATTACATAGTTACATAGGAAGAGATAATGAGTCACGGTCTGCAAATGTTCAATGAATCTTGGAGGCCTTGTGCGGTCAGTTCCATTTAATAATATGGACATGTTTTGGTTGTATTATAATACAATCTTATAGCTACTTAGTGTGTTCTCTTGTTTAGCAGAATTTCTGAACTTTTACAATGAGTAAGACTGTGTGTTTGAAAAATAATATTCATATAAGTAGTTTTTAAAAATGTCATCTCTGTCATCTTACAGGTGTTTTCAAATGGTGATGAACAGCTGGAGAAGGCAATGGAAGAGATACTGAGGGATTCTGAAAAAGAGCAGAACAACTGTGCTGCTGACCAGGAAGGTTGCGGTGATGCCTTCAGCCAGGCGGCTGGAGATGTGTCAGCAAGTCAAAATCAGCCATCCCTGCACCTTGTTTTAGACCCTTCTACTTCAGGTACTGGTAAAGGGCCCCCTCCCTCCCAAAAGTGGTAGCTTTTCCCTTTATGCAATTTCAAATTAATCTTAAAATGAATATAAGGCTTTCTGGGACTCCATTTCGAAACTGTACTGAAGATACCCTGGGGCCTCCTCTCCTTTTCAGATCGGGATAGGATTACTGACAGGAATAGGTTGTTATCACATTGATATCCTGTGCTCTTCTGTTGTTTTGGTCAAGATAATATTCATTGTGTCTCAAGCCCTAGGTGAGACTAAGTTTCAGGTAGCTTGCTGAACTGCACTATAGATGAGCTTTGAGACAAGATATTTCAGTGGTGCTTTCCTGGAGCGTTTTTAATAACGCTGAGACATGGTATAAAAAAGGAATAATTTACCAAAGAGTTTGGGTCTTTTCAGTCACCTTTTGACAGCCAAACATGAGAATGGAAAATTCTTATTGTTACTTTTTTCTTTTTTAATATTAAAATACAAGGCTGTGGGCCTTAATTAGATTTCTTTTTCCCTCAGTAGTATGCAGAGCAGTTCCATGGTATCATATCAGATATTTCCCATAGCGTTTATTTGTGAAGTCAAAAAGTAGTTTTCCATTTTAGAATGAGCTGCATAGCTTACTAATCATGGAAACATCCTTCTTTTAATTACATGTATGCTGTATTTTAGAATGATCTGAGAACTTACCTTACTGGCTTCTTGTTTGATGTGGTTTTTACAGACTGATGTGCTTAAAACAGAATATTACTCTTAGCATGAATGAACAAAGGAATGTTTGTAAGAACATTTTTTTTCCTGCTCTCTAATAAAAATTTGGCAACTTTTACAAATGGAGTATTATGTAAATATTAGCTATAGTCATAGGAAATAGAAATAATAGGCAGATTGCTCAGAGAGATTTGGAATATCCTTCTTCAGAGATACTTGAAACACATCTGGTCAGGGCCCTGAGCAACCTGATCCAGCTATGAAACTTGTCCAAATCTAACCTGATCTGGCTTTCATCAGGAGTTTTAAGCCAGATGACCTCCAAAGGTCCCTTTCAACCTAAATTACTCTGTGATTCCATACTTTAGAGTTTTTCATAACTTCCACCTCTCCTCCCACTTCTCAAAATGTCAGGATGCCTTTAAAAAACAGAAGAAAACATGTCCCCTGCCCCCAGATCACCCCTGTCCATATTAGTGTGGTAGCGGAGAAAGAATGTTTCTCTTCTGCTGAGCAGAGGAGCAAACAGATACCCCTTTTATTTTTTATAGCTCACTGATGATTTCATGCATTTAATGTAGCTATCACAGAAAAGTGAACCATATGTAGTAATTCTACGGAAGCTACAAAGGCATTGGAGAGAAGAGAATTAAAAAGGCATCATTGTGCAAACTGATTAATATGAATTTGAAGTAGATACAAGCAAACCAAAATAAAGAACATCTGGAGAACTGAATTTCAGGAAAATCTATTCTAGCACTGCTAAAAAAAAAAAATAAAATCAAAAGGCAGTTTGCCCCTATGCAATACATGGAAACATGCATTAGAATAGACTTCACATTAATATTAAGGTGCTGAGTGTGTGGCTTTTTTTTTTTTTTTTCACTGTTGGAGCTGGACTGTTATTGACTTTTTACCCCTATGTCTATCCTCAAGAGAAGTTCAGTTCAGTGCTAAGGAAAAGTAGATGACTTTGCTATTGAATTCATTCAGAAAATAATGTGTAAAAAGAAAGAAGAATGGTTAAATAAATGGTTTCTTCATTTTCAGAAATCTCTGCGCCAAGGCCCTCTTCCCCTACTGAACCCCCGGAAGAGGACAGCGTATTGTTTAACAAACTGACTTATTTAGGTTGCATGAAGGTGTCTGCACCTCGAAATGAACCAGAAGCGTTACGTGCAATGGCAGCTATGAAGTCCTCAAGCCAAGCCCCTTTATCTGTGACACTTTATGTTCCAAATATTCCAGAAGGCTCTGTAAGGTAACATATAAACAATTTTTTTGTTGTTATTTGCACAGACACACAAAGGTCAAATTCTGACTTTGTTCTCCCACAATGAAATGAAATAGTTGGATTTGCACCTAAAGTTCTTGCTGAAGGCAGTTAATTTTAAGAAATTCCTGTGAAGCAACAAAAAGCATGCTCAAGTTAACATATTGCAGTGTATAGTTGGTGGGAGTGGTTGTCATACAACGTCAATAAAAGCATATCTTTCTACTTGCTTCTTCATTCAAATGTGATAACAGATGCCTGTTTGTCTAGGGAGCTCATTCAAGTGAGTTGAGATCTCCCTGCAGTTCTGAGGTACCTGCAGGTCTAGGTGTCAGTCTCCTGGAGCTCAAAGCAGAGAGAAATGTTATCAGACCTTCTGTCTGCATGTTCAGGTCATTGCTTATGGATAAGGATACAGAACATGGTAGTAATACTACTTCTCAAAAAAAGTGAAATAGAGTGAAGTACAGTGAAGCAGTTTGCCTTTTACAGGGAAGCGGTTGATCTGTGGAAGTGCTGTATCAGCCATCATGTCCACRTGTTTGTGGTTACCCACTTGAAGCCCTTAAATGCTGAAGCATGATTTGAGCCATTTCAAACTGATGTATCCTGAAAATGAGGCATGAGGCTCAAAGTCATCTTTTGGGTGTGGGGCTACTCTAAGGATCAGTTTCTCTGTATTGAATATCAGCAAGAGCCTGTTTGCTGGCTTTAGGGCCATGTGTTCTCACGGATCTTGTCGGGTCCTTTCTGATATCCTGGAAAGGGAGGGCTGATGTATCTTTTCTCCCATAAAGAGAGTCTGTAATCACTTACAAGGTAAATAAGTTGAGACAGTAGCSATCCAGCTGGACTTGAGTTAGGTGAGGGAGTTTCACTTTTAGGCACCCTCCCATTCTTGCTGAGGGCTTGAGATGCCAGTCTCTATTTCCAGACATTCCTATGGTAAACCCAAGTCTCCCCTGTGCCTACCTCATGATGCATATGCTGATCGTCTCTAGATACTACAGAACATTTACGTGTCCCCTTTGAGAAGGGGCTCTTAATTAGTGATGAGAGAGTCCGGGGATCTTAATCAGGGTGCACTAATGGTGCACCTGGCAGCAGTCTTGCATCCAGAAGTAGAGAGTATCTCAGTATTCCAGATTCTTTCACTCTAGCACTGAGATTTCTGAAGGACCTGATTAGGTTTCCTCCCTTTCCTATGATATTTTGGTGAGAGATCTGGATTGTCAGCCTAGTTTAAATCTTGTCCTTAGTTTCTTGATGAATCAGCCATTTGAACTTCGAAGATATTCCTTGTCTTTTTTCAGCAATGGCCTTTGTGATGACTGTCATCTTGCCCAGAAAGACAGAATGAACTTCCTTCAAGCACATATATTATTTTCCTTTTGCTCTTTGAACCCAGTTTAGGATTTCATTTGAGGTTATGACAATATTTCATTTGAATTTGGAAGTTACACTGCATGTCTTTAGGATGGCAACTGTCATGCGTGTTAGGTGTGCTGTATCTATTTACAGAGACAACGTAGCCATTCAAGAAAGTTGTTTACTTGCAAATGAAACTGTGCAAGTCCCTTTGGTCTTTAATTGTGTAGTGAATCATTAAGCGAAGGACTGTGCAAGAATCTGCATGGAACTGTAAAGGTGAATTCACCTGTGAGGTAATAGGCTCTATCAAAGCTCAAGGGACATCAGTGTCATCTTTGAGGAATGCTTGCTTTCCTGACATCTGGAGAGTTGCCACCTGGGGTTCCGTTTGACATGTCCCACCAACATTACAGTACGCTGAAGCCTTTCGGGGGCTTGCTGGATTCTATTCCAAATAACTGGGGCTTAGTCACACTTGGTGTGAGTGTGGCCAAAAGGCAGAGGTGAATTGCACAGCTGTAACTGTTCTTTGAAATTCATTGTCTGGATCTGTGTAGATGGCATTTAGGTGGGAAGGACCTGGGTAACTACTCTGCCAGGGTCACTGAGACAAAAGTGATCTAGTTTGAGTGGTTGAGTACAGATGCACCCACAGCGTGGTGCAGAGCATGACCTTATATGCAGGCAATACATTGGTAACCCTGAGCGTTATGTAGCTGGTGGGGCATTTTTTTCCTTAATGTAGCAATTACATCTTGATAGAACTCTACACAGATTGTTGTCTCTATGATCTTTTCTTATCACTGTTGCTTCTAGGTTTATTTTTTAATTGTTAATACAGTTTTCTTGTAGCGTGTTTCTTAAAGAAACATAAATACAATTTTCATTATTTAGGTTGATTGTGCACACTCTTCAGTGCTAGGGTTTTCCAGCATGGTTAAATGTTTTTCAGAATTTGATTAAAGAACAGACAAAAGTATGTGGCACCTGAGGAGTTTCAAGGGAGTTAATATATTCAATATAGACATGTGGGTCTTTAAAATTTTGCAAGATTAGAAAGATGATTTAGGGAACCAGGAAATATCTTCAAATATCTTTGAGCACAAATCCATTTGAAAAGGTAGATATAATTTTCTGTATTACTTTCCATAACATAGCTTAAAATAAAAGATAGGGCAAAATAAATCAATACTTCAGAAGTTGACTGCAGACTGGATTTTACGTCTTTTGTACTTTCAACAAAGCTGTTATGGTTAATATTTACCTTAATGTGTTAGCAAGTCGTTATTAAGCTATATAGTGCTTTAAATCCTAGATAAATAATGCTTTCTTAAACAGGGATTTTAATCCTTTTATAATGTTGAATTTTCTTCTTTGTATGGAAATTGCATTTTTCACAGTTGCTGTGGTTTCTACATTCCTACTGTTGTTTCTCGTGAAAGATTGCAGAGCAATGATGTTCAGTGTTATTGTATGAAATAGATGGAGGTACTATATTCTTCCTATGGAATATTAAAAAAAAAATTAGGACAGTGTTGCAACCAAAAATATTCACATCTTAAGTTTGGAAAGCCCTGCCTGTCTGTCCCTACTGCCCCTCTTGTATACTTGAATTTAGTAGCAGTTAGAGTTTTAGATACTTGATTATCTAATTTAGATACTAGTTCATCTAAATGCAGAAAGATCTTTTAGGTAGGTCTGTTTATTTTGACTGCCTTTTTCTGCTGTTCCTTCCCTCGACAGGATAATAGATCAGTCGAGCAATGTGGAGTTAGCCTCTTTTCCAATCTACAAGGTATTGTTTTGTGTGCGTGGACGAAATGGGAGTTCAGAGAGCGACTGTTTTGCATTTACTGAAAGCAGCTGCGGAACAGAAGAGTTCCAGATTCATGTTTTCTCCTGTGAGATTAAAGAGGCAGTAAGTCTGAAATGTTATATTCTGATGACTTGTCGAAAAGGATAGAAGGGGTGTTTATAAAAAAAAAAAGTTATTCCAGATGTGAAAATGGTATATATTACCTTGAAAGATTAAATTGACACATATATATAATGGATTTTACAGATGTGCAGCTAGTCATATATGAATATTAATGTAATTAAACCTAAAAATTTCGTTTAGTATCTCAATTAAATACCAAAATACTCTGTAAAGGAAAAATTCAGGAACCTAAGTTTAAGACAAATAATTTGTTTTTTGGTTCTCATTTGGGTGGGATTCAGACTAACATTGCAGGGCAGACCTTGAGACTTGCATAGGATCATTTTACATTTACTCAGATTGACCTAGATATTTAAGGAAGAACTAAATGGTATTTAGAGAGAAAAGGATTTTGTAGGGTGGACAAATAGAGGCTGAAAAAGGGGAAACCTTGGTTGTCAACATGTGCCAGAACAAACTGTAAGTTGTATTATTAAATATACAACTTGAAAAATGCGTTATTTAGGTTCTCTAATGATTTGCATTGCCATTTTGTAATAAGTATTAACTTACTAAGCATTACATCAGAAGTGAATGTAACTTGAATGACTATAGGAGGTATTATTGAACTTAACCTGGTTATAAACCTGACCTGAATGCTTTGGGTTATTTAAAAAAAAACAACAACCAAACAAAAAAAACAAGTGATTTTTTTCTGCAGAAAAGTGAAGTGTTAACCTGACCTTCAAAAACTTTCATATACTTGAGACTTTATTCCTGAAGATAATACATCACAATTGCTACAAAAAAATACATATATTTATGATGATAATACTATTCTTTTGCTTTTCTGCAGGTGAGCAGAATTTTATATAGTTTCTCAACAGCATTCAAACGTTCTTCCAAACAAGCATCTGATCATGTTAAGGACTTTGTTCTTCCTACTCCAGATAGTGATGTGTACACTTTCAGTGTTTCCTTAGAAGTCAAAGAAGATGATGGAAAAGGAAATTTTAGGTAATCTGAATGGAGAGCGAAAAGTAGAAATCTTTTTGAAACAGCATGTATCTACTTGCAGAATGCACAACTAACTGGTGGTGAAACTGATTTGGCTTTTCTTTAGTTGACTTTTATAAACAGGAAGCTATTGCTTTGCTTTTTCTTCAATTGTTTTCTCTTTGTATATTTTCAGTAAAAAGACTAAAAACAAGCATCCCTTTTCCAAATTAACTTTTTTTAAACGTATTTTTGATAAGGATAGTCAAGGTAGGCCTGTGTAAATGAAAAGGTAGTCAGAAGTCAGTTACAAGCTTTTATCAAACCAGTTTTGCTGAATAAATACACTTAATTCTCTTATTATTATTATTATTATTATTATTATTTTTTAGCTACAAATTCCAAATTTACTAACAGTTTAGAAAACTATAAACTTCTCCAAGCTTTAGAGAGGACAGAGAAACAAAATCTTCTTACTTGGAAGATAGCCTTTACTTAACTGTTAATTACAAGATTTTTGGAGTGGAAGAAAGAGTTAATAATAAGAGTTAATTCTGTGAAAGTGTTGTTTTTATTTTTTGCTTCATATCTAGCATATCTTTTATTTTCTGTCATTTCAAAATCAGTATTATAAACTAGAGGAGATAACTTTGTGAATGCAAATATTTWAAAAAAAACAACAACAAAAAAAATAAAACTTGCACTTTGGATATGTGCGCCAGATAAAACCCCCATACATTTAGGGTACTAAGTATGAGCTTATAGTCTTTTTTTCATCAGTGCCAGCTTATTAACTTGGTGTGAATAAAGGGTGAGAAGGGCTCTAAAATGAGCTGAGACATAGAGAGTTTAAGCAGATTACTGCTGTATCTTCTGTATTTAGCAGCTAATCATCTGTACCTATGCTAAGGAAAGTTGTTTGTTTATTCTTTTAGCCCTGTGCCAAAGGATAGAGAGAAATTTTATTTCAAACTTAAACAGGGAATTGAGAAGAAAGTGGTAATTACAGTCCAGCAACTCTCAAACAAAGAACTGGCCATTGAGAGGTAAGATTGATATCAAAATAATGGAGGTTAAGTTTTGGAGAGAACAGTATTTAATGTACTCTTTCCCAACTTTGCAAGTTATGTGACACAAAGGAACATAGGGAGCAAGCCTGAAAACAACAAGTTGCTGGAAAAAAGTGATTGCTTGAACCAAGAAGTATTTGCAGCTTGGTTCTCAAAATCAACAGAAAGAAAATATTTGCTCCCTCTGACCCAAAGCATATTGTTTGTAAAAGCTGTGTTGTATTCTAGGTCAGTGTGGGGGCTGCCTTTTGCTAGAGAGATTGAGTATCAATCGAATTCAGATTTACCAAGGATGTCAGCAGGAGTTTCTCATAGATAAACCTTTTATCTACCAAGAATCTGGAGATTAATATGTCCTGCACAGAGTTGGGAGAACTTGTTTATCTTCAAGTTTGGACCCTGTGTTTTTTTTTTTTTTTTTCTTCTGTGAGGCTTATTTACAAATAACGTATTTAGGACTTTGGTATGGAAGACATTTCTGACTTCATTTTGGAGTGTTCACATTTCAGACGTTGTCATACAGAATTGCAGTTGTTCATTATGAAGTAGTCGGATCACTTCCACTTTTTTTAGAAGCCATATGATTCTGCCTTGGTATAGCCATCACTGAATCATGCCTTAGTACTGTTCTTCAGATGTTCAGAATGAAGTAGCTGGTAACACCAACCAACAGCTCTGACCATCAGAGAAGTGTTCAGTTGTGATTTCTGTGTTTCAGAGCATCTTTCATAAAGGGGGCTGGGTTTGTTGTGCTTCTCCAGAGAGCCTCCCCTTAGGTGCCTTCTGGATTCTTTTGACGAAGCGACTTACGTATGTGTTTTACTCTCCTCATAATAAAACTCCTTAAGAAAGGTGCAGTACCAAGCTGCTGTTTGGGCTTGGGTAGCTATGTTGCTTGGATCCAGTGAAACTTCCCTATTTTTTTTTTTTTCCTAAGTGCAGCTCCTAATTGCTTTGCTTGTTCTGACATGGTCTAAGTAATAGTATTCTGTAATTTGACTTACCATTGTTACTTCTGGTATCCTGGATGCAGGCTGGGTGATGTCCCCGGAAGAAGCTGCTCTGCAGGAGTTCAGAACATCCTGTATCAAAGCAGGAAAGATGTCCCTTCTTTGTAGTAGCTACAACAATGCATAAAGGGATAGAGGAGTTTCAGGCTGGTTGCTTGTGCTTATACAGTTCTTTCTGGTCCCAGTCCACGTTTGTTTATAAAGATGTATTGTAATTCCATTATGAGCTATTGTATGAATTTTTGAGGGCTCTTTCTCAAAGCCTCATATGATCCTGAAAGGAAAGCTGCAATTCATGCATTTGATGTACTGTGGACTTCTGAAATTCCTGAGCAGAACAAAGTTGCTCAGTGTCATGCTTGGATTGCTTGGAGCCTTAGCTGATAGGAGATAGCTCGTATTCTCCTGATGTTATCCAGATGGGTCCCTAGCTGTGTAAGAATGTGCCACAAAGTAACCAAATTAGCTATGTTAAACCTTGGAGAATATTTATCTATTAGATCAATGTACTGGAATAGTTCAAATTTGGATTCAGCCTGTTGGTTAGAACAAGCTGTCTTTTGGTCAAGTCTTCAAGACCAGTAGGATTGTCTTGTGATTTTTTTTTTTAAATTTTTTTTTTATAATATGATTCTAATGTTTATCTTCAAATGATGGCGTGATGGTGGAGAGTTCAGGAGTGGTTAGTGAACTATTTTGTTTGTTTGTTTTCTGGAAATTAAATGAGGGGGAATCCTGCTGGACAGAATAATATGCGCACAAGAAGCGGACCACACACTTGAATAACAGTTAATGTATTCATTAATAATAGACCCTTTGTTACCACAGTGGTAGTAGATACTTTATTAGTTTAAATTAGAAAATTCCCTCTCAGTAGCTGAATTTTTAAAATAGGAAACACCACCAGATGGCAATCTTATCAAAAGAATAGCAATGAGATTCCAGTTTTAGTGAACAGAGAACTCAGGATAACAGGAGAATCAAAAATCCAAACTAAGATTTATCTCTTCCCTTGCTTTCAAGATCTTCTTTCAAAAATGAAACTAAAATTTCAGATGAGGAATATAAATACAGTAAAGTTTAATTTATCAAAATGATTTTGATTTGTAAAATTGCCTTTTTGCTGTTCATTAACTTTAAAAAACAATATTCAATCTGTTTTTAGTTAAAAAATAATTTTGGCTTGAAAATTCAGTCCATGAATGATAAGCTCTGTGTGTGTTAAGCAYTTCTGAATAGTGTTAAGTTATATAACAAAACTCAATGTTGATTGTTATACATCATTTTCCCTGTGGGGGACCTGGGAAAGTATGATAGCCTGTTTTTGTCCATAAGTAAACCTGCCTTCATTAGAAATTAGTTTTTATTTTAATGCTATTTAGGGTGATTCAATTTGAATGTTATTTTTATCACTGCAAGCTGTGTTGATTAAAGTTACTTAATTGATATGACATGCACGGGCTTGTAAGTCATTTTATGTACTTACACAGCATAATATTATAATCTAAAAAATGGAATAAAAGATCAATTTAGGTTACATCAGGTAGCCATTTTCTAAGCTATATAATGCATCTTCAAAAATAATTCTGAGTGAAATTCTAATGAAAAAAAAGTTACTAGAGGACCTTCAAGGGGATTTAGTCTTTAGTCTGAAGAGCTGCAGAATCTTTATTGATGGTCTGAGAAAAGTAAACCTGGTATCCCTTGAAAAACTTGTGAACACCTCCACTGCCCCATGTTCAGGTAGGGACTGTGGCTGGGACGGGCTGACAGAGTAGGTTCCCCCCAGCTGAGTTACTGTGGCCCTTCCTACCTTGTGGTCTTTTTGACCTGGGGCTTGTCTATTTTTGTCTGGGTTAAAGCAGGTAAAGAAAGCATGTTTTTTCGTTGTCTCCTGGGTTTGAGTCATGTTTGGGTTGGTATAGGTTCAGCCCTGCACTGTGGCTTATCAAGTCTCTGCTGTTTGCAGAGTTTAAGAAGAAAATTCTGGCAGGCCAGAGTAACGAAGGCTGGATAATTTTTTTTTGCCTTCTCCTAATGTTGATAAAAATAAAATCTGTAAACGTCTCAGGCTATAAAATACCCATTCACAGCTTAGCAGTGCTTCTTGTGATGGTATCTCAAGTTGTTGAATGACTAACGCCCAGTTCTTGGAATGAAAACCATGACGGTGTGCTCCCACACATGAAGTTGTCTAAGGGCCAGCTTTGCAGCAGCAAGTACTGGGTGGGCAGACTTTGAAATATGGGGAAAGGGAGCTGACATCTTTGCTTCTGCACAGACCAAGTCTATTCCCTTTTAACTCGGTGCACTTTTGGATTGGGCTAAGGACTTGGTATTCTTCTCTCTTCCCTTAATAAGAATTTAAAGTAGAGCCCTGTATTCATGTGCTCTAATAAAAATTATGCCTAGCTGTGGGTTTGTGTGAATGTTTATATTCAGGATTGATAAAGGTACAGCATGCTGTTCAATCTGTAGTGTCTGTGTATATGTGAGCCTATATGTTTGAGTCATTTGGGAAAAGGGTGTGTAATTGGACAGGTCTGCAGAATACTTTTGGTTGCTTGATCAACGCATATTCTAACAAAGATTTAGTAAAGCCTTTCATCTGTGAATAAAGCATAGATCGCATTTCCAGGATAGGGAATCTTTGTGGAACGCAGTGATTTAGAGGAGTTAACAGTGGGAGTTAACAGAGTATAATACTATTTGCACAAATTTATACCAACTTATGTAGTATATCTTAAAGTCTAGACTGGTTGAAGTCTAGTCTTTGGAACTGATGTATAGAATATTGATTACTGGAAACTCTTAAAGATCATGTGAACTTAATACCACTGGCCTTATCCATGTGTAACATTTGTATTTATATAAATGGAAATACATATTAGTGAAGTACATTTCCAATTTGCTTTTTTACAGGTTTAGAAACTAACTTGTTGCATTTGAATAGAGTAATGCACCTATGGTGCACTTGGTAGCCAGCTGTAAGTGCAGACAAGCCAACACATAAGAAATAGCAAGACTGAGGCCCACAGTCTAAGCAGATCATTCTGAATCCTGGGTGTGTGGTGGGGGTTGGCATTCTTCTGAAGGTAACATTCATGGCTGTTTTTACTGCTCAAATTAGGGGTTGAACATGTTAACGACTGGCTGTATCATATTCAAGTCCTTTGCAACCCAGGGTGAACTCATTTGAACTTCTTTTGTGCTTTTGAACTTAGTGGGAATAGAAGTCCTAACTCTTACGGTAGCAAGGTGCTGCCAATCATTGTAAATATCTATTTTGCGAGAGGCAGGGTCTACTTGTTCCTGATTCCTGTTTTTTGGAAGCCTACTGCTCAAAGATTTTGGCTGGCATACATCAGAACTTGTGTACGTCTGAGACAAACACAGCAAGAGCTAGGATCCTGTGGGCCGTTGTCTTTGAGAAGCACAGATGATTTTGCCTGCCGCTGAACCTTGGCCTTGGAGTTTTCTTTAGTTCTGGTTTAAATATACCAGAAGTTGGTCAACTCTCTACTATTATTAATTATAGCCCATTCAATTTGCTGTAATGGTCTGCCAGATCTAATTAGTCTTACGGAGACACTTACTCTTGTGCTTAAGTATAAGCCCTAGCATCCTGGCTACCTTGGTTGTTTTACATGGCGCTGTGTTATGCTGTATAGCTAAATCTCAATTGTTGTCTGCTCATTTTAGTTACCACTTTGCTTTTTAAGACTCTGTAGTACTGAGAGACTGTAAAGATAATGTGTTATGGGGAAAGAAAAGTACAGTTCTGGATGTAAGTTACTATTTGTCTTAAGTATAACGAGGAGGAAAAAGAAAATCATATGCCCAAATGTAATAGGGACAAACTTGCTATGCAGTGTAGTAATTGCTTATGTTAAGACTGTGTTCTACAGYTAATATAACATTATTCAAATAATAGTTGTCATTACATCTGTGTCCGTGATACGCTGTGCTTTCCTGAAAGCTGTGAAACTGCTCTGTCTTCATTGCTGTCCTGTGAATGTTCGAATAATGTCTTACAATCTCTGTTTGCTGAGAAATACAGATTTTCATCTGGATAACTGGGTTGCCCTGATGACCGAACTGGTTTTCTTCACACTTAGGGAAGGTGGGAATGGGGTCTCTTATTGTTGCCTAATTGCTGCTAATGGGAGGGTGTAAAGAAGATGGAGCCAGACTCTTCTTGGAGTTGCAGAGTGATAGGATTATAACCAATTTTGTCCCTGCGAGGGGAGTTGAGCATTGGAAAAAGTTGCCCAGAAAGGTTGTGGGATCTGCTCTTGGAGACCCACATGACTTGACGAGGCCCTGAACAGTATGACTCAAGTTGGTCCTCCTCTGAGTGGAGGATTGGGCCAGATCACCTACGGAAATCCCTCCCAGTTTATATTGGTCTGTGAGTCGGTGATAAATAGTGCTACCTCTGGTTATGAGACCTGAGCTGTATGGAAGGAAAATGCTCTCAACAGCAAACCCCCTGATATGTGGCCCTGAGTTTTGAGATAAAATTCTTTCAAGTTCTTTTCTCATTTGAGATCTAATGTTTTAAAAAGTCTGTAAATAATGGCTTACGACTTATGTTATAAATACATATTTTTGTTCAGTATTTTTTACTCATACTGGAGTGTGCTCGCAGGAGAGAAAGATGAAGGTGGTTTGCAGAAACTTCAGAACTGGATTTGTGCCTTCAGTATTTAGAGAGTCTGAAAGTCTTGCTTAAGAATGTTTTGGGCTTTTTTGTTTATTTTCTTTTAAAAATAACAGGAAAATCTTCTTGTTAAGTGACTGGAATCTGAGAGCCTAGCTTGGTTACCATCTCTGTGGCAAACTAATCTCACAGTGTTGTTAAATGGGCATAAAACTTCCTTTGCCTTTCTGTTGAGGTTGCAAGCTCTTTGAGGCAGGAGCTGTTGTATGCTGTTTTATACATGAGCATTTTAAATTGTGGGGAATAGTAGGGATTCCTATTGGAATGTCTAATTTGTAATTTGAGTATATTTTTGCGATCTTGCATTCCTTAATAGAATGAGAGCAATAAAGCACTATAGAGGGCTATAATTTCCATTACATGATCAGTAAGTCTAAACAAACACACAGGCTGAGATAACTACTGATTGTCAAAATGTTGTTAAAACCTAAGCAGAAAGCATGACCTGGGTCTAAAGAGAAGACGAGTGATCTTTGGTCTTGTGGAAGGGGTGCAAGGAAGGTGTGGAGCCTGCTTATTGTGGCTTATCACCTCACCTCTTGGTGTACACTGAAAATAAGGGAGGTGGTACAGAATCTGTCTGGGCAAAATTAAACCTGAGAGTTTATACTGGATTAGCACTCTGCATCGTGGGGCAGTGGCATTTTTGATCTGGTTCTAGGTATGCTAAACTTACGTTTACTGTCTCACAGATCCACAATGCAACTTGCTCAGTCATGGAGATCCTTGTGTCCGTAAAATACAGAAATATGTACAATACTTTCTTGTCAATCTTAAAATCAGTTTTTAATCTTTTGACTTTTTTTTTTAACAGATGGTATTTTTAAGGACTATTGACATTATGGGGGATACAATGTATGAAA
The DNA here is from genome assembly GCF_003343035.1 of Apteryx rowi. NCBI lineage: Eukaryota > Metazoa > Chordata > Aves > Apterygiformes > Apterygidae > Apteryx > Apteryx rowi. Next base: position 291,492 of record NW_020447198.1, on the reverse strand, counting down.
ATTGTAACTTTTCATATAATTGTATAAAAACAATTTTTAAAAATAGACTGAGAGAGTGAATTTCTTCTTGCCAGTTTCTCACACTAATGTGTAAGAGTTGGTATTTTTCAACTTAATATTTTAAGTAATCTTTAAGAATATTTGATTGCTCACAGCTGAGATTTGTCATCTTTATTCTGGAAAATAATTTCATTGTCACTTCTATAATATATATGGTGAGGTTTCCTGATTGTGTATGATAGAACAGTAACAAAAATTTAGGAAAGGTTTCCTCTAAAAGCAGTGGGAAGCTGTGCTATTATGTTAAAGAAAATATTTTTGTATTTTGAAAAGTAATATTTTTAATTTTTTTAAAAAAACAGATGCTTTGGGATGCTACTAAGCCCTGGACGAAATGTGAAGAACAGTGACATGTATTTACTGGACATGGTAATATTGAGTTCTAATAATCCATTTAGTAAGATAGATGTGATGGGAAGACTCTTATCTTTGCTGTTTTTTAAATGTTATGTTTTAAAACTAGAAACAGATTTGTTAGATATAATGGGCAAAACATGTTCATAATGTCAAAAACCGTGGCATCTAGTTTGTGTTGAATGAGTGAAGACAGTGATTAGGTCAGCTGACGGTTAGTTGTTACAAATAAATAAGTTATCTGTATTGTGTTAAGCATGTTGCCTAACATTTTTAAAGTAGATAATTGTTTTTATATTTGAACATCAGGGTAGCAGCCTTATTTTTCTAAGATGCTGAAAATTTTGCAATTATTTGCTTTGTTTGAATTGAAACTGTTGCTGAAAGCTTGAAGTAGTCCTTGCTTTTTTTTAATCTTAATTCCTTGCAATGAGTTGCATGTAAGAGAACTACAAGAGAATTTGATACTTCCTGTGATAATATCAGTTTACTTTCATGCTGTGGACAAGAATAAAAGCATTTTCAAGTCGAGAAGTGCTTGACTTAAGCCAGTTGTAGCTGTACAGTTATCTAAATTTGGCCTAGTCTGTTTCTTTATTCATGTTAATGTTTCTAGCTATCATTATTCAGTTATTTTGTCAGATGTAGGATATGCAAATACTGGTATATTTGTATGTATAAAGTAGCTTATTTTGATCCGTTTTTATTTGTTGACATGACTTCTGATTTTCCAGTTTTATTATTTGATCAGAAAATGAGAATAAATTATAGTGAGTTACGGAGCACAGTGAATTGGCTTCTGCAATAGGAATAAATAGGAATAAATACTTTTTTATTGTATATGCTGCATATTCAAATCTGTGTCTTTAAGTCTGTACATTTAGCTACTGGATGTTTTAGCTGATTAGTTCATTTCTTGGCTATAGCATATACATTTAAATGTGCATTTTCCTTTCACATCCTCCTCCTCATTTCAATTTGGAGCACTCAGTCACTAATATTTAAATATATTATAAACTGTAGAGGAGGAACATCAGCCTCTCTTATCTATGAAGAGGCTACTRTACAGGCCTGTTGGATCCATAGGAACTCTCCTAGAAAAGTCCAGGAAATGTATACTTGGCTCATACTAGTAATAGTCCATATATGTAAGTTACATTCTCTGATTGTTCCTAGCAGGTATGTAAGAAAGATCTGTAGAAATAAGAGATGTATAGTGTAGCATTATTTTAATCAAATCTAGACACATTGGTGTTATTAACTTTATCATCTGTGGCTCTTTTGACTTTGTTTGCATATTGTCCTGAAATCTGGCTCTTAAATCGCAGGTTCCTACTGACTTAGGAACTTCTATTCCGGTCCATAAGAATACTTACAAATGTAGATCTGTGCATGAGCAACTAGGGGGGAAAAGTCTGGCAGATGTATAATTTCAGAGTAAAAAAAAAAATCAGCCTGATCTTTGCGTTGGAGTTGTTAAGGTTTTATTCTGTTAAGGTTTTATTCTGGACCCTTTTTGTTTATACATCATGGCTAGTTTAATTTTATCAAGCAAGTCTCTTGTAACTTATCCTCTCTGCTAACAACCATTTCAGATGCTCATAAAGTAAAAAATAGAATGACCGACATCCCCCCAAAGACCTCCAGTATAATAAGCTTTGAAAGAAAGCATGTTAATGCTATCTTGTCTTCAGCTCCTTACATACTGTAGCCCTTTTCTTTTTCTTTCCTTCCCCTATATCCTTTCTCAATCCATCTGTTCAGGTTGTGTTCTCTATAGAGTGAACACAATCTTACTTTGAAGTTCTTAGCCTCCCAGCACTCAATGTTTTTGGTCTCTAACCRTGACTAATAAAATCCAAAATGTTCTTATTTTTAGGAATCCATGGGAAAGAGTTCTGATGGGAARGCTTATGTCATTACTGGAATGTGGAATCCTAACGTGCCAACGTTTGTAGTACTTAATGAGGAAACTCCTAAAGGTAACTTAATCTAATTTGTAAATTTGTTTTACTTGGCATAGATTTGATGGATGTATGTTCTCCTGGGGATCATGGTGTGTATGTCTGAGTACATATACCATGATGTCCCAAGAGTCTGTGGCTAGGATCGGAACTTTTCTGTATAAACATATGCAATGTAAAAGTGTGAATAATTGTTCACTGAGCTATGTGTTGCTGATTTGGTGCCAGTAGATTAGTGTTTGGGGTTTACACGTGTGCTCCTCGGTTATCAACATTTTTGGTCCTAAGCATGCAGAAAGTGTTTTCCACCTTTTATATTCAGCAAAGCAGTATAAATCCTGGGCATTGCTGTTCTCTTTCTTTCAGCTTTGAGGTGAGTTGTTTACAAATAGCACTTCCATCTGCCCCAAATTGAAGGGGATGAAGTGATGCATTRAAGTGCTTGAGTATATACCAGTAGTTGGGATGTAAAGCTGGAGTTGGTTTCCTAGCCCAAGGCAGAGACTACTTAAAGGCATATCCAAGTACATATAGTCACTGTCACTGCTTTTGCTGCTGAATTTTCAAATCTCTTCATTCCTTGTAGCATGTAGGCAAAACTCTCGCTGTGCAGCTTGACCCAGTTTACATTAAGGATATGGCTTTGTGTTTTTGTGTGTATCTTTTTCTTTCAATGCCCGTTTGCCTCTTTGGTCTGATCAGGCAAGAGAGCTTGGGGATCCCTGATGCCTGTTTCTAAATGTTTAGTTTAAAAAGCTGTGCTTCCTGCAAGAAAGATATCAATTGTGATACAAAATGCTGGTTACTACTTCTCTCACTGGTGAGTGCTTCTGGAAGCAGTGATCCTTTTCTGGCACTGTAAACTTGCAAGATACTCTTGGACTATTTGAGTGGGATCTTCTGATCAGTTGATTCTGCATTCTGCATTACTCAAAAATTTGAGTTATGCCTCAATGTCAGAAAGATGAAGCTATTATAGATGAGGATTACGGATCCATGCTTTACTTTAAAAAATAGCATTATGTACTGCTCTGATGAGGACTGTCTGACCCAGAGTGTGGGACTGGGAGGGTTAAAGAGGTTTTGAGTCCTTGTAACTGGCAGAGTATGGACATGAACATTAAAAATGGTCCAAAGTGTTTCTTAGTGTTTTGAGAGGATTTAGGACAGGCAGTGATGTGGGAGATCCTTTGTACTGATTTGCTGTACGTATCTATTTCCTCAAATGTAAGATTTATGCCTTTAAATGTAGCCTTATCCTGTGCATTTTCCTTTGGTGTGATAAGAATCATGTGTCTTAATGCTGTTTTATGTATGTGACATCTTGCTTCTGTTTCTACAGATTCTCTGTTTTAGAAAGTTATCAGAGTTGCTTGGTATATTGGTTAATGCATACTCTTATCTTTGCAAGCACTTAAAATATAGAACTCAGGCAAGTAAAATGAGTGCAAGAGAATCAATAATTTAATAGGTTTCAGTTTCAACAAAAGTTTACTTCTATCATTTCTGTTTATCATTTTGAGAAATTTGTTCTTTGACTACTTTTTCTGTACATGCCTTATTTTTGTGTTTTAGATAAACGTGTATTCATGACTGTTGCAGTGGATATTGTTGTTACTGAAGTCGTAGAGCCAGTCCGGTTTTTGCTGGAGACTCTTGTGCGTGTGTATCCTGCTAACGAACGTTTCTGGTATTTCAGCAGAAAAACCTTCACAGAAACTTTTTACATGAAGCTAAAACAGGTATTGTGGGTTGTTTTGTTTGCTTTTTTTTATTTTTTATTTTTTAATTGATGCTGGGAATGCTAGGTTTGTCTATCTTAATTTGGCTCCGTAAAAGTTAACAAGAACCCTGAGCATCAGTAGGGTTTTTTTGTTGTTTTTTAAACCAATTATCTCTGTACTGTTTCAATACATAGTGTCTAAGTAGCGTATATAAAACATTCAGTGCCTCTGTAAACTGTGAATTAGAATGAGCTGTAACCGTTTGTCTCTATAAGCCAATTTTGTCTGTATGTACTGATTGAAGACTTTATAATTTCATGCAATCTAACTTGTGTGCAGACATCTAAAACAAGTATATTTGACTGGTAAAATCAGGAATTGGCTCTTTCATTGTTCACTGCAAAACCAGCTTATATCTAACAAAAGGAAATCCTGGCTACTGAGGTTCAAAGTCATAGAAATTTGAGAATAGGTGGCTGGAAGGATGTAATCAATTAAAAGCAAAGAAGCCTTTTGCAATCGTTTAAGAGTCAGGCTATCACTATTGTTGTTTCAAAGTATCTGAGAAGATAGATTTCTTAATGCTTTCAGAAAGAGAAATTTGGAAGAGATACTTTATCTGAAAAAGTAAGTTCTGATGCATGGATAAATTTGTCACATTTCCATGCTGGTGGTTGCTGATGGTAAATTCTTGCCCTGCTTTATTTAATCTGTTTTCCTTCACTGCCCTAGGTCTTTGTGGAAAGGTGATGCTAAGGGAATTACTGTTGCAATTATTTACTAAATTAGCACTGTTTGTGTAATTTCATGTCAGTAATCATAACCTTATGAAATATTCTAATMCCAGTAAAGACACAAGTATTTTTAGCAAATTATTTCCCCTGAAATATTCCGGATTATCAGTCCCTTAGAGTTTAATTTAGAAGTTGAGTTATACAAATAATGCTTGATTCTGCACAGGGGAGGTGCAGTTAAGATGAAGCTTAATGCATAGTGGTGTATTCTCTCTCTGCTAGCTTTCCCAGTCCTGCGTTTGTATGATTAGCATGCATTTATTTCTTCCTCAAGCCCTGGAAGATAATATATTTGTCTCATTTGGTAATGTTTATTGAATAGTTATCTATTGAATGCAATGCTAAAGACTCTTTTGGTTTTGGTCTTGGGTGAGGTGCATAAAGTATGTGCGTCTTCCTCTTATCACTCTGGAATGATGTGCAATTGCCCCCTCACGCAGGAAGTGTTGACCTACTTTCTGCAAAGACTTATCTTGTGGTATCGGTTCAAAAAATGAACGGTAGAGGCTGACTTGGAATACAGTGAGCTATCCTCTTTGCCTAATGAAACCAAAGAAGAGTGATTTTTATTTTACTGAGCCTAAAGTAAATATTTTAATTGTCATCTTCCTGTGGGGTACATTATTGGGCCTGAAAAAAAACAAACTATGTTCATGATACATGGCAAAAGTGCAGTTATGTTTAACATTTAAATGAGTAAATAAATCTCATGCAATGTTGTTTCTGTAGTTCTAGAGATTAACATAGTAACTTGGAATTTGAGAAAATCTGAGAAAACCCACTGTTATCATATGCAGATGTAGAGAATAGCTACACTTGTAAATTTAAAGAAAGTACTTTTGAACAGATTATATTCTCAGCTGTTTGATGCTTAATTCAATTAAGCTTTCCTTTAAATTACTTACAACTATGCCATTTTTAATTTTAGATAATACGGATGCTTTCTTTTTTCTTTTTCATCCTTTATAACATGACAACTGACAGGCATGCACCTCCCCTCCCCAAAGAAACGCCTGCAAGCACTCCTTCCTGCTGTAAAATTACCAGGAGCTGTTCTGCAGGTATTTAGGAAAGGAACACTTAATCATTGTGATTTTTCTATGAGATTAGGCCCTGATTATGGATGGGAGGATGTCTCTGTAGGTCTCTCTGTAGATGTGTAACAGGTCTTTGTTCAGCCAGTTATCAGCTGGACGATTAGTACCGCAATAGATGTTCCTGCGGCTACCTCTGAAAGAGGCTGTGTCTCAGGACACTCTTACTCCTTGGACAGTAACTCTGCAGATGACATTGGGATCAGCCGCTTAGGAACCTTTTGGGAAAGCAGTTGAGTTAAGTGGCTTCTAGGGACCTGAAAGTAAATTGATATCAATTATCAATTAATCAATTATCAATTAATTATAAGTCTCAGCTTCAAAGATAGATGGCTTCTCTGCACAGGACAAAGGATCTTGTGCTGTAGTTTGCCTGACGATGCAAAATTGTGATGATAATGTTTGCAGTCATTATGCAAATGTAGCATGCTGGAGTGTGGGTGAGAAATTAATGCATGCATTTGGCCCGATTCCAGTTTCTAACATGCAGTGTCCTGGGCAGGATATTTTTGATCTGGGCTATCTGAGCAAGATCCCGCTTCCAGTAAAGAAGCATCTGTTACTGATGCTGAAAAAGGAAGGAGGCAATAAAATGGTATTTTCTGGCAAGGGGTGCAGGGGACATTCCCTTATTGGCAGAGAAAATTGAGAATTGTGCTGAGGAAAGATTCGTATAGATTGAATAGTCTGAACCCCGGCTGGTGAGGCACAGTCAGATGTGAGGAATGACATAAATGCAGCTTGCCATGTGATTTTTAGGATTCTTATGCATATATCACCCTGTTACTTGTAAACATCTTCATGGTGAGAACATGATCCTGATAAAGGTGGATTCTTGTAGACAGCCAACTTGGGCTTTGATAAGTTTGGTTATTTGCACTCGATAAAGATGGATGTTGACCAGAAGGTGCCTGAGGAATTGAAGACTTTGTAATTCTTGCAAGTTGCAGGAAAATCCATAGTAGCTCATGCCTTTTTCCCCTCAAAAACAAATGCTACAGATAGTGATGATTAATATTAGTGACATCAACATTTGATTGATTTAGTCAAGAACTTTGTAATTACTTGATAATGGTGTTCTGTGAGAATAAAACAGATAATGGCTCTAACATCATCCTGCTGCATGTTACAAAAGGCAGGGGATTTATACCTACCTCCTGAAGTTCATTAAGCACTCCAGAAGTTCAGGCAGCAAAACTGGCTGCTGATTGGAGACCCATGACTGTCTTCTCCCATGGAGTATCAGCTTTAAGGGAAGCAGACCTGAATGATTGGTCTCTTTAAAATACAATAGAAAGAACTGCTCAGTGTAAAATGATTTAGACTGAGTTAGTTCAAGCAGTCCCTATTTAAACTACCCATCTGAATAATTTCAACAGCTTGTTGAAATTGCGAGTGGAAGTTTATGTACCTCTCCAGCAAAAGGTGTCTTCCAACAGAAAGAACATTGTGGGTTTTTTGTTTGTTTCTTTTTTGACACACATTGCTAYCAAACTTTTACTACTTCTTTTGTAAACTTTCTTTTAAACTTCTTCCTTTTTGGGGGATATTTCTCTTTCATAGTTTTGCTTTTCAAAAAAAGTGAACATACCCTAACTAAAACTGTTTTCTTTTTCTTTTTCTTAGTTAATTTGATGTTCTTAATATGCTCTAAAAATTGCCTTATTTTAATTATTTAGGCAAAATGTACAAAGGACAAAGTAGCCCAAAGTTTTGGACTGGTTCTAGTTAATTTAATACAATTATTAGTTTGCAATTTTATACAATTCTGTACAAGTATATTAATCACAGCAGTTCACTGAATTATAGTTTTGAGCTCAGAACTGTAAATCAGAGGAAGAACAAATACTTGGTTTGCTTTAAAACTTGCAACAGTGTGTCCAATGATTCAAATATGGTAACTAACTTCTTTTTTATATGAAAGGCCAAGTAGATTCATTGAACATGAAAGACCTAGATTAAACTCTCAGCTGTTACAGGCTGAAGTAAAAACAATACAAAGCAAACAACTCCCCCACCCTCAACTTTTGAGGTAGTTGGCCCTGAACATTATCGAAATTCTGTATAGATGGATCTGAGAGAAAAGCTACTTTCGCAGACCAAAGTGCTTTCCACTGAAAATGTTCTGGGCTCAAATATATATAATTACAGATACCACACTCAAATTTCCAAGCTAATTCAACCGCTAGATTGACATATATATATGTTAGGCTCGAAACAGTTATGGATTTTATAGCTAGGTACAGCCAGTTGATTTCCCCATTGAAAAGGAATATATTGCATATTACACTCTCTGTAACAAAGATGAGTTTTTCTGTTCTTTTATAAATAAACCACTATAAGGAGCTTTTCACAGTTTCTGGCTTTCAAAAGGYGTGAGGTTTTGTTTCGCCTTGAGTCTTTTCTTTTGCTGCAATTTCTCTTTGGCCTCATCTCATTATAGCTATGTTTAAGTAGGAAAGCTTTTTTTTTTTAAATCATAGTTCGGAACCATATTTAAGATGGTGGTTAAGAGGCAGCTTTGGAAATAGTGCACTTTTGTTTGCATTTTCTCAATATAAAACTTCAAGAGAAGCAGAGTTGTATACTGCTGCCAGTCTACATATGTTATTGCAAAGAAATCTGAGGGAGTCTTACCCAAACTATTGTTTAGTCCTTGATGTGAGATCTGTGTATATTTTGTTTTGGTTCTGGCATACTGTTAGAACTCTGTCCCTCGATGAGGGGACCTAATACATATATACATATTTTGTTTTAGTCTGAAGGGAAAAGCCACACAAGCACTGGAGATGCGATTTATGAAGTTGTCAGTCTACAAAGAGAGTCTGCCAGAGAGGAAGAACTGGCCAGCCCAACAAGTGGAGGAGGACCAGTATCATCCCAGGAGGATGAGGCAGAAGAGGGTAAGAATAAATAAACAAATAAATAAATTCAGTTGATGGTGGGGACTGTTGCTGTTCATAGCTCCACAGTATTTGCCTGCCCCTTCCAAAGTGAACAGTTCCTCAACCTCTTTCCCATTGTTTTTTGAAGGCTTTGGCCTCCTGTAATCTCTTTGCTTTGAAGGTTAGCCCGTAGCCTTCAGAATGCACTTTCTACATGCCAAGTTTGATCTGGATGTCTGACCTACCAAAGCTGTGACAGTTTTACAAAGTTATCCTTCAGATTTTTTGCTCTGTTCTGTCAGTACTATAAAAAACAAACTAACAAAACAAAACCCATAAAACTTGCTGATTACAGCAGAAAAATTCCTTGATTCCTACCTATAGGTAAGTAGCTAGATAATAGTTTGTGCAATACGAATTCAGGTCCTTTGATTAGCACAGTCAGAAGTAGATATGTGTGGTTACGCTCTTCCAGTTGCAAATAAAAATAACTGAATCCCAGGTGACACCAGGATCTATAAAACTCATAGCCAGGTCGTCTTTGCCAAACTGGAAACCTTCCGCTGATTCTTGGGATGGAGCAGGAAGGGGTTGGCTACCACTGTCATCCTTCCCTTGCATCCAGTGTCACTTATGAATAGTAAAAATGCTATTTTCTCTAAAGGGAGCTTTAATATTAAATTGATATATGGGAATACTTTACTGTTTATAGTAATAATTATTTCAGATCTGACCTCTTGGTTTTGTGGTTAAGTTTTYTATAGTTCAGACATCTGTGGGTATTCTTTTCCGTGCTGGATATTTGAGTTGCATAGTAGGAAGGTGTTTTGTAGCTTGTTTGATAGAACAAGGTTAAGTAATTACTTATATACTATTTCATATTGCTTCTTACTGAGAAGAGTAAAGCACTGCTCCAGAATTTAATGAATGTGGCACAATTAGTAATATGTGGATATTGTCCTCTTGGTACTATTGTAAAACAGCCTTATTTTATTATAGCGTAGAAGTATTCCACTGAGGTATGAACTTAAGTTTAACTCTTAGCTTGCTAATGTAGTTTCCTTATTTTAAATGTAGACTGCTTTCTAAGAGAAGACATTAAAAATATCATGATGTTACTCTGTTCTCATGGAAACTACATTAAGAGTTCTCTGCCTAGAAGTTCTCTATCCTAGTGGATCTGGAGGTTAAATGAGTCACTGCCAGTTGTTCTAAAAAAATCTCTCTCCTTTTTTTTTCCTCTTCCTTTTTTTTTCAGGGTACTAATTTTATGATCATGGGGGGGTGACCTTGAGTTCAGAGTCTTGTCTTAGCCTTGGAAGAAGGCTTTCTTTTTTCTTTAGTGTTAGGGATGGTAGCTACCTGGCCATATAGTTTCTTCTGCTTTCTACCGTACTTGGGCAGATTGCATTATAAGGACTTTCCTATTTCATAGGCTAGAGGTTAGTGTTCCCATTTACAGGTATTGAGGATTATCATCTGTTCTCTTTATTTTTTTCTATATTGTCAGATATAGTCTACATCCCTATAGAATATTACTTAATTTACTTCAAAAGCACTATATAATGCAATTTGATTTGTGTAATACTGTAGGAATGCATGTCTCACTTTCACCTTAGCCTGATTTTTGTGTGCTTTGTATATAACGTGCATGTGTGTCTGTATATATGCACACACCTCAGTGACCTGTCTTATGTAATGAGTGTGTGAATAAAGATGTTTGCCATAAGAAAGAAAATTGAGTTCCTGTTTTCCCTAAATATATTTGTCGCTTTTAGGTTTTTTCTTTTTTTCATTTTATCTTTTCTTTTTCATTTTATTTTTTCACCTGGACAGCTATATAAAAGACAAAGATCTTTGCAAAGATTGTGCATAGCTACTTATGGATCATTCAGATCAACCTCAAATCTTTTTTAAAATTATTAACGTTGTAGTAGTTATTTCTGGCAACCCGGTCATTTAAGGTTCCCTGCCTTGGAGATAATATTTTTAAAAATATAATTAATACTAATGATTTCTTGTCAAACCTAACATTTAAAGTACGCTCCTTGATAAGAAACTTTCTCTTAAATTCAGGCTATAATTTAAAAACAGATTCAAATATATAATGAGGAAGTTCTTACCCTTCCTGGAAAGCTTTCAAATAAAATGGATTTAAGTATCAATTTCCAGCAATAAGGAGAAAAGTACACTTAATTATGAGTAAAAACTTGTACAAGGTGTAGAGCACTATTGGTTGAACTAGAGATTATTTGCTTGTTGCATTATTCAAACAATAAAAATTGCACAGAGCTTTTTCACTGTAGTGTGATGCTATGGAAGGGGTGAAGCGTCTGGTTGTATACGTGTGTCTAAGGACTGGAGAAAACTGCTTTACAGCAGCAGCATTCACAAGGAGTTTATAGATGTAGATAACAGTGACAAATGAGAAGGGGAAGAATAGCTTGGCTTCTTTTAGCAGCAGAGCTTGCTTAGAGCATATGTGAAACTGTCCTTTCTTTGACTGTTTATATATTTTAACTTTTTTATAATCCAGCATTTCAAGAGACTACTTTATAAGTCTATTTGATTTTTCTTCTGAATCAGAAAACAGTTAGGAGGTTAAGGATCATTGTAAATAGGAGCAATTCTGCTTAAAAACGTGAAATACTGCCTCTGCTTCCATAGTCTTCAAGCTGATTGTAAATTAGTTTGTTTTTTGCTGAAGTTTTATATCGTCCCAAGTGTCTGCTTACTAGTTCTTATTCCAAGTCATTACATACAGATTAAATGTGGTTTGTTTAGCAGATATTCTAAACCCAGGTAATTCATAATAGGAGAAAATGCTTAGAAAAAAAGAAAAACAGTTTATTAACATATTGCAAAGGAAGACAATTTTTAATTGCACTAGCTTACTAAATAAATGTTTATATTTTTGAAAATGTTTGTTCCAGTACCTTTTTTTTTAAATTAAATTGTAAGCAAAATAATGTGTTTACCAAGTCTCCAAAAAAGTTCTGAACATGAGTTGTACAATGCAACTAGAACACTCAAATGTCTTCCAAGAATGCAGTGCTGTCTGGGTTTGTGCCTTTATTTTGCTAAAACCATAGATTTCTTGATGATAATGAGGCACTACTTTTCTGACAGGGATCCAGCTGGCAGCATAGCAGATACTGATCTGTAAGCAGTGGACTTAAACCAAAAGAATCCTATTGAAATGTGTTGGGTGCTTAGTTGCTGGCTTCCAATAAGCAGAAATGCTATATAAATATTAAACTGCAGGAGGAAGAAAGGTCAGCAGAAGAAATAAGATATAACAAACATTAAGAGGGTAAAGGTTTCTGTCTGGGTTTCCTCTAGCTGTTTTAACTCTCCAAGAACAAATAGAAAGAGGTACTATGTATTAGAAAAATTAATGCATGAGCTATTGAAATTCAGTGTGGAAATGGTGAAATTTTACAATGGAAATGCAGTTGAAAGGATGGAGGACCCTGAAGGCGTCAGAGAGCTCTGAGAGCGCGCTGGATTGGACAGCACACAAAGTCTGGGTGGGCAGAGCAGGCGCGGAGTGGGCAATACTCAGTGAGCAGAGCTGATCAGGATGCTGGGTCAAACGTGAGTGGGTAGAGGCTGTTCTCAGGAATGGAAGAGCAAAGGCAGGCAGGAGTAGAGGAGGTGGCATTTGGGGAGTCAATAATAGCTATTAAGAGTATTCTGTGATAAAATAGGGGAATTTTGTGAATAAATGAGATGACTGAGTGAGAAGAATGACATTAGTAGTATGGAAATAGTCAACTCTGCATTTTTATCCAGATTAAAAATAGCTTTATGTAGTTCATAGGAACTGTTTATTTGTCAAAACGCAAAACAGAGTAACGTTGCTGCGTCCTATATCCTACTAAACAAAATCAATTAAAACTGTATGGGAGTACTTTTGTTATTGCCACGACAATGAACTAAAACCTAATAGATTCTAAATTCATGAGGGCTTGCTGCTAGCAGCTACCTTGTGCTATCTTTAGGCAGAAACCTTTGTTGCAGTTCCGTAGGAGATGTTGGTTTAAAATACAAGTACTTCTGAAGAACGCAGATGCATAGCCTTCAAATGAAAAGAAAATACTCTCGATGAGTCTCCGTTCTCTAATGCCATATTATTTTCATACCTTACAAGCTAACCTTTGTTATTGAAAATGCACTCAGTTGGCTTCTGCAGCTAATATTGTGCTGCCAGAAAGAATATGATCCCTTCCTTAGTATTATAAAAAATGGAGTGCAGAATATTATGTATCTTTTTTTTAATTTGCCCTGGATGAWGGACCTTCTATTGATATTTACAGCTACGTTTAAAATTGTTCATGCAAACATGGCCTTTCTCTTTAAAAAGGCAAATGTTTTGAATGTTTCCAGTTTGAAGCACTTCTATGGGTTGCAAATCCAGTGTGAATCATAATGAAATTACAAGGAATTGGAGAATTTTAAGATTGTTTTCAGCCTTACTCTATAAGGGAAATACAGAGAAGGACACCTGATAGGGGCTCAGATTCTTTCCTGTCATGTAAGCCAGGTCTCAGCGTCCGCTTGTGGTGTAGGCTTGCGGGCTGGCCCCCAAGAGACGAGCGGGACTTGCTCTGCGCCGTTATACTCCTCTCTCCCCCTCTCTCTCCGACATCCCCGGGACACTTCTGCGAGATGTGTCTCTTTGTGAACACAGCATATGTATGGCTTCTTTCTTTGATGAAATTTGTTGCTGATGGTGACTTTCTGACGTTCGAGGCAACACATAATTCCATGTAAATGATTCTGCTCTGTGGCTCGTGAATAGTCCATGGAAGTCTGTGGGCTCTTTAGTTTCATTCTTGTGGCTGCTGTTCCTGCAGAATGAGGGGAAAAGACTACTTTCAAATCAGGGAGTTTTCAGTTCCTTGAGTGCACTGCAGTTTGTGGTGCAAAATAGACATTTTTCTGTAATAAATGAGAATAAATTGGTGTTTGCATCTTGTCCAGAAGCATGTTACTGATTATTTTGAATGGTTTGGATACTTTATTTTTGTAACTGCCTTTTCTTCCTTGTCCACCTATGAACAGTGCACTGGTTTGAAAATAATTTGGAAAAGGATTTGCCATCCTGTTGGCTTATTAGGAATTAGAAGTTCCTATTGCTAGAGGATCTTCTTGGGTTTCAGTCATGAGAGCCAGGGTTTTGATGTAGTGTGCGCCTTAGGGTGCCACTATTACGTTCACATAATTTCACGTTTCACATCAGTTAAAAAATAAGCTTATTTAAACACTTTCATAGAAAGGTGATTAAAAATACTTTTCTCAACAATTTCCCCCAATTTTCTATTAATACTTGTTGACCTCAGAGTGAGATTCTTGTCTTGTTGATTTTGGTAATTGACTTTCTAGTATTTTGTCCAATCTTAATGTATTTTATAACTGAAGTGTCTTGAACGCAGCCTTGGCACTTTAAGTAAATACTAGGCAATACACAATTCTAATGTGTCTATAATGTTGATTTTTGTATTTGGTTATATCAAATATGGCAATAAAAATTAATCTGCAAATTTATAAATTAGTAATATGGAATAAAGAATTGCATTGTCTTAGAGTTGTGACAGCATCTCAAATTTGATTTTCTTGCGTGTTCTCAAAGATGTCAGTTTTCAGACAGCACAGTGCATGTGGAAGATGTTTATATTTACAAGAATACCTCCACTGTGCGGCATTTAGTTGGCTTTGTCATCCGTGTGGGAGCAAAACTACTGAACTGAAGCAATAATTTCCTCCACTCCTTTACTCAGCTTTAAGCACTTGTACACCAAATTTGGATATGTCATGGCGGCCCCCCAATATGTTCATTGCAAGAGGGGTAGATTCATCTCTTTGTGCATGTTTCTGCAGGCAGATTTGGATACACAGTTAAAGTTTATTTTTGTGATTTTTCTTTAATTAATCTTGTTTAATATGGTAATAATGCAGGGCCAGTGTAGAAACTATATGACGTAGGACTAAGATGAATTCTAAATTCAGAAATCTTTATTGTATTAAAAAGGAAGAAAAAGTCAGTTTGGCTAACCACTTCCAACTTGCCCAACAAGATTGTTTCAATATCCCGTGTGTTTTCTAGTGGACGTGTAGATTCTCTGAGAAATTTTGCACATAGACTTCTTTATAACATTTGCAGAAGCCATTATTGTATGTAGTGTGAACGTGACCAGGAGTGAAAGACAGACATCATCTAATCCCATGCTATTCCACCCTCTTTCGGTGGTGTCAAATATACAGTTTTTTGGGATCAAGGTAATTAAATTTGCAAATAATTTGAAAGGTAATCACAATTTTGGAATTTGTCAGCATTAGTTTTTGTTAGAATAATTTTAAGTGATGCATGTGTACCTTTTACAATTCATAAAAAGAAATAAGAACAAAACCACTGTTTTTTTCTAATACTAATTTACTTTGTTTAGCGAAGATCTTAGGCATCTCTTTTTTGTTTTTACTGTCTTTATATGTGTTTCAGTAGCTGTTGAATTAATTATTTTTCTTCAGGTTAAATGTGTAACTTATAATCAAGTTTCTTGTAAGCAGAATTCAATGGAAGTTTTCTTTGTTCACATTCATAAAGCCATAATTTTCTACACCTGATTATTGCTTTTCCCTCTAAATTAAAAAAAAATACTGTAGTTACATAGTTTCCTGTTGCAAACTTTACTGAGGACCATAATTTCATAAATATCATTTGAAATGCATTTTGAATTTTTTTTGTCTTCATCAAAATATTTTGTAGTTCATAGAAAAGTTGGACCTTACTGAAACTCTACATCATTTAACACTAGAATTAATTTCATGACTTAAACTTTGCTTCTCTCTTGTCTTTCCTGCCAAAACTTTAGTTCATGCTCTATAATTTCCTGTTACCTTATAAATGGAAACTTGCTTTTTTGTGGCCTTTCTCACGATCCCCTTTCATCTAGTGTGTATGGAATGATTCCATGTCAGTGACATCTATATCTTGTTGCTCTGATAATATGCTGCCAACTTCAGCTCCCCCTTGATTTTTCTTCTTCTCCTACTTAAAAATCAAACTTCTCATTTCTGAAATATTCCAATTCTATTCCCACCTACCTTCATGACCTAATTTCCTTCTCCTACAGGCATTGCTGCCCTGCTCAGGCTGCTCCAACTGTATTATTTTTCAGTTCCACCTACTCTTTATTTCACTTGTAACAGCTCCTCAATTGAAACTCATTAAAAATCCTTTTTTTTTCTCCTTCACATCAGTGCTCAAACTCCACGTGTTCATTTTTTTCTGCTATAATATTCATGCATTTCCACTCATTTTAGTATCTACTTCACTTATTTACTTTTATGTTTGAACTCTTTGAATCAACAGTATAGTTCTCTGTTTTATTTGCCTTTTTCGTTAACTCATAAATTAATTTGACTTCTAAGATATTGTTATAATTGAGTCACACTTCAGTTAATCTAGTGTATTTCTTTAAGGGCAACTGAAGCTATTGGAAAAGTAGTGTGTGTGTACATATATATATATACAATTGGTGTTAAATGTGGATGAGAGGAGTAATGTTTAAAGGTACTTCTAAGTAAAAAGCAACAGAAGGCCCATGCCAACCCCCTCCCCCTCTATAAAAGCAGTGAGATCCAAAACATTCAAACATTTTTAATATCTGTTTATATTGATGTGATTGACATTTCTTAACCGGAATCTGCTTTATGAAGTACAGAATGGAAAATACCAATAAACCTAGTTGGTTACTTTTGTTCCAAAGACTCTGTCAGGTACCTGATCAGTGAGGAAATTCTGTGCTGTCCGAGTTTTTCCTCGGTTGTTCTCTCAAAGTATTTTGTTAATAGTCTTTGCACAACATGTTAGTGCTGCTGTRAATGCTGGAGAGTATCAGCTAAGACTGTTCCATGCTCTGTATTCATGGGGTCAAAAGCCTTATGTTATCAAAATAAATGAGGGGTAAGAAAAGGTCAAGACTGTGTGTACACACACGCACACACACACACTGTGTGTATTTRTAGCTGTTTGTCTATATCTATACACACATAGATATCTATACAGACACACATGTATGTATATGCGTGTGTGTTTCATTCCTGTGGGGTGTTTGTTTATAATAGTTATGGTCTGCATAATCTTTCTTCACCGTTTTGAATACCTGATGCCTCAGTGTTTTGTCTGAGCATCATTCTTCTGGAAAAATATAGACTAGTTGGAGGGGACTAGAGGAAAAATCAGAAATGATTAAAAGTCTGGAGAATATGTCCTTTGAGAAAAGAAACAGAGTTCTTTTGGAGAAGAAAGGATAGAGACAAAGATTCTTCTGAAAAATGAGATGTGCTAAAACTGTTTTCTGTGACTACTTTGTTTAGGAGAAAAAAAGTAATTGACATAAGTTGCGGGAAGGAAGAATTAGATTAGAACTGGGAGATGTATTCCAAAAGTAACAGTAATGAAGTCCTTGGAATAAATTGCCTAGGGAGGTAACTGGAGGTTTGTGAGACAAATTAGACAAATATGTGTAGGATGGACTGATGACCAAGACCTATGTTCTGTGTAGTCAAGCTCAGAAAGTAAGAACTTGAATAACCTGCTGGAGCTTGTCTTAATCAGTCTGCAGCTTTTTGGGGGAGATAGTTGAGGTCTGTCTTAGTTTTGCAGTGCTCCAAATGTGTATACCCGTTTTACTGCATAGAATGGTCTTGTGTGGCTCTTCACGTATTATGAATGTCTTATGATAAAAACAAATGAAAACCCCTTTATTCTTTGATATCAAAGATAAGTATAGTAATTCTGAGAGTTCTGTTTGTTTTCCATTAAAAATAGTCTTTCAGGCTATTCTGTATCACGCTAAATCCAAAGAGGTGCCTCTGTTATGTGGAAGATAGGTCACATCAGGAAACATTTCACAAATTATTGGTTACCAAGAATAATGAGCCAAAGTTTATTTTTCACAGAGATGGTAGAGGTCTTTCTTGCCAACAATCGTAATCCTACGAGATGAGTTCTGGTTTTTAAAAGGGAAAAAAAGTTATAATTGAGCCTAGTCAATAGAGTTTTGCAACATAATAAATGTTAGTGCTAAGCCACTTAAAATACAATTCTTTGTGCTCTATTCAGAATAGTCTGCTCATATAATGAATAATTTATATAATGAGCGTTTCTAAATGGAGTAGGCACAAAATTATATATATCTAATAGGCTGCCAATCTTCTTTTCACTTAGATTCATGCTTTTTTAGTTTGTTCTTGAATTTCCCTACAGATTTTTGAAAAAGACTAGGTTTTTTGCACATTTATGTTTGTCTGTAGGTATATTAACACAACAGATGACCTGTATGTAAACACTGTCATATGGAGATCCTCCCTCCCTCCCTCCCAGTGGTGTATCTACAGGCTGATTTAAAGCTCTCTTCTCTATATTTATCACATGCAAATGGAAAATGTTTAAAAAAAAAAAAAAAAAGCAAGTCACACCCATCTTCAAGATGGACCAGAAGGAAGATCCAGGTAACTTACAGGCCCATCAGTCTAACCTCAGTCCATAGGAAGGTGATGGAGCAAATCCTCCTGAAAGCCATTTCTAAATACATGAAGGACAAGAATGTGACTGAGAACAGCCAGTGTGGATTTAAAATGTCACTAACCTGGTAGTCTTCTAAAATGAGATGGCTGCCTCAGTGGTCAAGAGGAGAATAGTGGATGTTGTGTACTTTGACTTTAGCAAGACCTCCAACACAGTGTCCCATAGTCTCCTCATCCCTAAATTGATGAGATATGGGTTGGGTACAGTAAGGTGATTGGAAAGTTGGCTGGACTACTGGCCTGAAAGGATAGTGATCAGTGGTGCAAAGTCCAGCTGGTGGCCAGTAACTAATGACATCCTTCAGGGATCAGTACTGGGACCAGTACTGTTTACTGTCCTTATTAATGATCTGGGTGATAGGAGGGGAGTGCACTCTCAGTAAGCTTGGTAACACCACCAAACTGGGCAGAG
The DNA here is from genome assembly GCF_003343035.1 of Apteryx rowi. Lineage (NCBI taxonomy): Eukaryota > Metazoa > Chordata > Aves > Apterygiformes > Apterygidae > Apteryx > Apteryx rowi. The sequence goes on along the minus strand of NW_020447198.1, from coordinate 272,611 downwards.
TGGTCTATATGCTGGAGGGCAGGGCTGCTATTCAGAGGGTCTGGACAGGCTGGAGAAGTTCACTGACTCACTGAGTTTGATAAAGGCAAGTGCAAAGTCCTGTATCTAGGATAGAATAACCCCATGGGACRATACAGGGTGTGGGCGACTGTCTGGGGACCAGCTCTGCAGAAAAATACCTGGAGGTCCCAGTGGACAGAAAAGTTGAAAATGAGTCAGCAGTGTGCCCTTGCGGCAAAGATGGCCAAGCACATCCTGGGCTGTTTCAGCAGGAGTCTAGCCAGCAGGTCCAGGGAAATGATACTTCCCCTCTATTCAGCACTGGTGAGACTGCATTTGGGGTCCTGTGTCCAGGTTTGGGCTCCCCAGTGCATTGATGTGCTAGAGCAAGTCCAGCGGAGGCCAGCAAGCTGGTCAGAGGGCTGGAGCACATGATGCACAATGTGAGGCTGAGGGAAGTGGGTTTGTTCAGCCTGGAAAAGAGAAGGCTCAGAAGAGACCTTATCACTGTCGTCTTCTGGGTTTTTTTGTTTTGTTCTGTTTGGTGGTGGTGGTGTTTTGTTTTTGTTTTTGTTTTGTTTTTTACAGCAAGCATGGTCGACAGCAGGTTGTCCAGAGAGGTTCTGGAATCTCCATTTTGGTGGTGTTCAAGACTCAGCTGAGCAAGTGCCTGAGCAACCTGATCTGATTAGACCTGCTTGGAGGAGGAGGTTGGACTAGCCGATCTCCAAAGATCTCTTCCAACCTGAATTATTCTATGTTTCAATGCTAAAGACAGAGTGATTCTGTCTATGGAAGTGCAGTCCTTCAGGAGCTCTTTAAAGAGAGACTCTGAGCTTAGGGAGTGGTTTTATGGGGCACTCCCTGTGTCCATCCCCAAAGTGAGTGTGCAGATGGCAATGCAATGAGAAAGACTGACAGGCTACTTTGTAAGTATTCTTAAGAGCCATTTCTGTGTACGCACATTCACAGCCCGGACTCTTGAGTTCGCTCCCTTGCCTGTTCCCCTGCCGTTCTGACGAGGAGTAAGTTTTGCCCTCTAGTTGAGGGGCTCTGAGAGTGCAGGTCATGTGTAAAGGAGGAAGGGAGAAACCCACAGTACGTTTAGAGGAAGGGATTTGTGGCATCCCTTGCAGAATCTGGCAGGATAAAATCATTCTCTGGCTAACAGTGCTGGCATATAGATCCTGTAGAGTGTGGAAAAAATATGTAACAACGCACCTCAAAGGAGAACATGAGTTAAATATCCCTCCCACTACTTTTCTTTTTCTTAATTAATTAATTTATACTAAAGTGCTTACACACTTGCATTAAAAAATGTACATAGTCTTTATAATGGAAACAAAGTAGAGATTTTAAAATTTGTTTGTTCTCTACCCTTTGCCCTGTTCTATTTTGAAGTTTGACGTTAATGCCTTTTGAAAGGGAGCATATGGCATTTCTAATTAAGGCTTGTAATCTTCTGACATATAACTGAATAATACATTCTAAATACTGCTAAGCCTTACAGATGAAAGAATCTTCAGGGCTGAAGTGCTGCAGCTTTGTGATATATCTTCCTGGAATACATATGCTATGTAACACTGATCTCCTTAAGAACTTCGAAGAATTTTGTGTAGATTGCCACTGTAGTGAGAAAAGAGGGATTTTGCTTTTATTTTGTCTGATGTTAGTATTCCTTGGCAAGCTAAAGTTTGGATCAGGTAACCAGTGTGCTTTGTTCCTGAAAGTACCCAGTGTAGCTTCATTATTAATTACTTTGATCTGGCTGGAATATGTTTTATTGATCTTCATCTGATTTTGCTTCAAATAGCAAGATTTGTTTGTGTGTACTTTCACCACTAATTCATGTAGAGATGCACTTAACTATTCAGTCTCTCCAAAGTCTCTCTCCAGTTTAAATATCTCCTTTCAGGATTTTGTGCCAGTTTGTCTTGCTTTACTTTGAATGTGTGAAACCTTYCTGAAATTGTGATTTTATGATAACTTTTGGGTGCGAGTCAGGTTTATTGAGATTCATAATGTGTACCATATATTCACCTTGTGTCTCTGAATGGCCAACAGATTCTTAAAATATAGGGAGGGTTTCCTCCAAAAAATTTTTTTCCCTTGTTTTTCAAGGGGAGTAAGGTGGCTGCATTTTTAATTGATCTCTTAGATACAGTTGGAGAAATCAGGAAAAGAGGGAATTCTAAAAATGCAATGCATTTAAATGTTTAACTTCACTTTTCTTTTTTTAGTTATTACTAGGACTGAGTGGTAAATAAGAAGATTTTCCTTTACTTTCATTTTGAAATTACTCAAAATATTGTAAAGTTGGGTCATCAAATACATTTGTTCCACTGGAACTTAATGGATTCCTTTTGGTTACTGGGAATCCTTTTACAGTGATACTGAATTTTAGTTAAAATATGATACTTTTTTTTTTTTTTTTTTGGATCTTATTTCCACCTCTAGACCTAGTGAATGTATGCAAAAGATGGGGAACTCAAACGCTTGATAGGGAATCAAGCATCTTCATGTAGATTTATTTTTCAAAATTATATAGTTAAACTAAATCTTCTTTTTTTTTTAATTATAAGGAGACTTATTTAAATGCAGGTCTTCCTTGTATTTTGGAGCCTGTTAAACTATGCAAACAGGTTCCAAGCTAAAAATTTCACTAATCTGATGTTCAATTTGAATTATAAAGACATTTCTGATATGCTTCCTTCTCCTCCCAGAGCTGCATTTCTGCTGTGTTAATTGTCCTTGAAATACAGTATGTGTGTTATCTATGTCCTCATGTTTTGTTGTCAAATTCAAAGACTGATTGTATATTTTTATTAAGGACGTGTATATGGCAGTTGCTGAGATTATGAATTAGAAACATGTAATTGGAGTCAGAATGACAGTGATGAAGACTTTGAGAGTAATTGTACAAGGTACTGAAGCAGATCCTGCTCCACCTGAACTACTGTTGTCTACAGAAAATTGGACATGAAAATTTTGAAGTACCTGAAGAAGTAAAGGTATTAGGTCAGCATCAAAACGTGACTGAGCTGGGCTGAGGAGAGTGCCTAAGGGATTCTGGGAGCAGAGGTGACTCTGATCCCCTCTTTTTGTTTTATATTAGCTTCTTGAGATAGCTTGGCTCATAGGAAAGAGCAATCTCAGAAATGATTTGAGATATAAACTGTCCATAGCCTCAGAAACCACTGTTAGTGTCTTTTGGGGTTCTGATCCTTGGTAAAGGAGACGAGAACTGAAGCACTGTTAAGGTTCAGTGTTGTCTAAATAGCACTTATGTTTAATTTTTAGCAGTACTTCATTCAGATAAACCTGGAAAAGGCCCAGAATAACTGCAAAAGCATGTTCACATGAAAAGCTGTTGTAGAAAGTTAGGCTGTTCAGCTTGCTAGGGACAGCTGCATAGACTCATAAGACATTCTGAAATTGGGCGGTTAGTCCTCATTTGAGCATACTGTTCTAGATTCTCATTATCCCTTCTAGTTTTTTGTATATTAGTCATTTGTAATGACATATATCCCTGTAAGTCATTTATTCTTAATACTCATGAGGATTCTTTTCTATTTGAAGCATTCTTTTCTCCTCCATGTAGTATGACCTTTAATGTCATAGTGTCATTTTTCTGCTCTTCCATGAACTTGGTTCAGTAAAAAATTATTGCATGGTTCTGAAGTGTGAGTAGCTTTCTTGAGATCAGAGTGATACATGAGAGCAGAATGGCACATAAATGATACACTTTAAAGAAGTTATGTAATGTACTATGCTTTATAGGAGAGTTTGTTTTTATGTGAAACCTGGAGTGGATGTGGCTTTTAAGTTATAATGCATTGTGATATCTCATTAAATGGGTAGTTACCTGCCTTAAATCTCTTTTCTCATAATGTTTTGCTAGATCCCAGCCCTTTTTCCTCTGTTGGTGCTGTGAATTCTTGCCTCACCTGCTTACCTTAATCTTTACGATGATTTTTTTACTACACTTGTTTAATGAAGTTTACCAAGCATTCCTTACAGTTCCACTAGTATTTTCTATCGATTTTGCAGTTTTAAAACCAGTATGTCAAAAGAATTTGTCTGGTACTTGTATGTTATATGTATGCCTCTTTAATATCTGTTCTCCTTGATAAATCTGTGCATGCTTTTGTTTTTTCCTCTGTATGTCTTTTTTATTTTTTCTCCAGAGAGTGATAATGAACTCTCCAGTGGCACTGGTGATGTGTCTAAGGATTGTCCGGAGAAGATCTTGTATTCCTGGGGAGAATTACTGGGGAGATGGTAATGTTTCATTTTCTTATTTAGATTTTAAATTGTAACTGTTTTCTTTGTTTTCTAAGAGGATGTGATCTTGTGAAGGAGGTTTGAAGTTCTTCAGGTTATACATTTTATTTAAAAACTAAAATATGAGACATATGAAAGGTGTTTTTAAACCTAGATTATAAGGGGCTGGTAACTTCTCTTATTTTTAACTTGCAGTTATTTGGCAAATTTCTCCCACAGCTTCTCCAAAGGTCTTGTTTCTTTCCTTCTTTGAGCATATGTCCACATATGTCTATGCTTGCTCATGCTGTATGGGTGAGCCTTCAAATGCAGAATTTTCTGGCCACCAGTGGTCTTTTGGGTTGGATGTTAAGCCCTCATGAATCTCAGTGCCTCTTAGTGCTACAATGTAAATGCCAGAGCAACTCCAGTCTGCCCAGTCTAAGCCATTTGTGCTAGCCAAAGTCTATTTTTAATTGATTGATTTGTTTAGAAGCACTCTTCTCCTCTTTAATATGCTACAGGTTAGCACTTAAAAACCAGTTCCTGAAAGGTTATGATCCTCACTTAAACTGTTTCTGTTTGAGAGTAAGATGAAGAATGTTTGTAAGCCTAGAGTATGTTCTCAGCAGTGTTATTTCTGTGATTTAATTGCTTCAGTAACAGTGTATACTTTGCTGAGAGAGGAAAAGTCTGTGTATTTATTAGCTCTAAGAGACCTTATACTGTTAGCAAATGCCAGAACCGCTTCTTCAGCTTTCTCTGTGTAAGTAATAGCTCCTGCTGCCTGAGACTAAAATAATCAGAGGTCCTTAGTCTGGAATTGGCAGTTTTTCCCAACGCCACATAAAAAGAGAACTGAGAAACATTTTAAGGATATGTTTAGGCAATTCTCCCTTTATCTGGCCACTTGTAGCTTTGGAGAAAAACAGCCCTTTGCCACAGACCTCATGTTTTATGGAGAGCTAATGCAAAGGTTMTGTCAGCTCTGACATTGCAAGATTTTGTGGAGCTTGACAGAACCCTTCCCTCCTGCCGTATCCTTAACTATTTTGTGATACAAGTTTCTAGCTTTAATGAAAGAGCTATTTGGGGAAGCACAAATATTTCATGAGATGATCATACAACTATTCTGGCTGTGGGCCCTCTGAATAAGAAAATACTGAGGAAAAGTGTGGAAGTCAGTTGATCCCTATACACAGATCCTTTTCCCTCATGCGAAAAGGCTGAGATTATTGTAGACGTATCTGCTCTGGGGCGATTTAGAAGTTTCCGAGGCCTGTTCTAAAGGACATCCCAAGAGAGAGTTTATGAATTGTTTGAAATTTTACATCTGGCACCTCGAGGTCAATCAGTGAAGCCATTCTGAGTCCTTTAAAGACCTGTGGCAGATCTTTTCCAATCTCCATTGCATTTGCGTTGGAAGATACAACTTTTTATTCTCCTGTCAGTTGATTCCTTTAGTTTTGACTTTGGTCCTGGGGAGACAGCTGAACTAATGTGAAAAGGATCCAGAAATAAAGAACTTGTTGATTGCCTACAGCTTTGCTTCATAAGTTTTACATAACCAACTATTTCTTCATGTTGGTTAAGCACATTGTTCAATGAAACAAAAACAAAAAAAAAGACTTTTTGAGGAAGCTGTTCAGAAGTCCCAAGAAAAATTTAGACACTTAACTCAGAGTATCAGTTAGTAGATAAAACATCCCAGTCAAAGCAATGAGAAAAAAAAAAAGAAGATCCCTGCCAGCTTGAAGACTAGCAGTGGCAAACCTATTTTCTTTAGGAGTGTCTCACACAGTATTATCTTTTGAGATAAATTTAAGTAAATAAAATACCTGAATTCTTGAATAGTGTTTTTTCACATTTTAGGAACAAAACCTGGAAAAATTAACAGATGAAAAATGTAACAATTTGAAAACTAAAAATGGATTAAAATTAACTTTTCTAGTGTGCTGAACACTACAGCATATGCTGAAAGAAGATATGTGCACTTGTTAAAAATAAATAAATAAAATTAACATTTCTACTTGGAGACTGGTGTGCTGATTTGTGTCTGAGATGAAAAATTTCCTGCATTTTAATCGCTTCCTGTCATTTAATTAAAATGTCACTGTAAGCTAATGGACTGACTCAGCAGAAACATTGCTCTAAGAGTCTCCTTCAAAGGATAACATATAAGCAGGAATCAGAACAGGATAGTTTACCCAAAAGATACAGTAAACGCATGGAAAGTAATGGAATACCTTTTAATTTATTTAACAAGGTGTACTCTTTAGCGCATCGTCAGAATTAAATTCATTCTTGCGAGTTGAGCTAGTTTAGCTAAATATTTAACAATAACTGTTTCTGATGTGTTTAAAAAAAGTAATGGTCAATAGCAGTGGCTGATCAGAAATATTTGTTTGTCAAATCAGAACATATTCTATGCATTAGTGTTTCGTATCCTTGCTCTTTGACCTTTTAAAATGTTTTTGAAGTTTACTCAGAATTACTGCACTTTATAACAAATAAAAGATGTCAGCATCCATGAATGACTGATTTCTTCCCAAGAGCCAACTTTGTATGTGCTGAGACAAGCTTTTATTTTAAGCTTGTTTTTGTTGCAGTCTGGCTAAGCAGGCATCAGACAGTTATCCAGGAATGTAAGGTGCTTGGGCCTCTACAGTAGGGGAAAAAGCATGCATTTTTGTTCATTATTACAGAATATAGAGCAAGGATTATTAATAATTGAACTGTTTCCCAGACAGACACTCAGAAACTGAGGAGTTGCTTATTAAAAGGTACAGAATTATGCTTTACTGCATGGACTAATGTTGCTAAAGTGTTACCTCTTCTGTAAAGCTGTTTCAATATATGACAAATCCAGTAAAATCTTGTGCACTGTAGCATGCTTAATTCTCAGTTGTGAATATGTTTGGAAATAAGGATGATATCACAACATGGAATATGCATCTCTGTTAGCTGTTGCCATAAGCTATTTGTATTGTTTTCTTGGTGGCACTGAAAAATTTTGTGTCGTGTTTATATGGAAACTTACCTTTTTAGCTGTTCATTTTATTTTATCCACTTGCTGAGCCCTTAGAGAAGACATTCTGCCTTTCACATATAATACCTATGACCAAATCCATTTAGTAATCAAACTAATCTGATTTGAAATGGATTATGAATAGTTCATATTCACACAACTTGTGCTTTAAATTTCTGGTGTATTTTTTTTCATTTATCCCTAATTGTACATTTCATCATTTTATAACTGTTTAGAGTGTCTAGTCCTTCAAATATTTCTGTTGGATATTGCTTTTTTTTTTTTTTTTCCTAACTTCTTCCCATCACAAGACCATTAGTTAAATGTGACCTACCATAAAATATACTGGAAAAGAGAACTGGGACTGGCAGGCTTTTAATTTGGCTGACTGAATGATAAATTTTGAACTGGCTTGTGTCGCACTACATGTTTAAAATTTAAAATAATTTTTATGCTTAAAAGAATAAGGGCGTTATGTAATCCTCCGCTCTTTTTAACTCCCAATCATTTGGGGCAGTGGGGATACCCTCCTCTAACTGAGTATAGGAAGGGGAGGGTCCTTTAGAGCATCTTTTAAGTTTGAACAGTAGCAGAAAGCTATTCCCATTTTAATGACCTGTTTCAAAGAGTAAGTACTCTAAACATTTGCATAAAATCGAGAGTCAAATGACAGGTTATTTAATGTTATGGCAGCTTGCTAGTATTTGACTAAACTGCCATTCTCACTGGTCTCGTACCACTAGAGTCCAATAACATAGCAGTGGTCAAAACAGTAACGAGCCAAGCCAACGTGCTTGCAAGCACTTGCTGCATTATAAAGAATAAAGAATCAATTCAAACGTTCTTCCTGCTGCATTGGTCACGAAAATTGCCATAATAAATCAAAGCGACGTTTAACGTAGATCAGTAAACAGTTTAGATTCTCAGACAGGATTTTTAAGCTTCTGTTACTGAAAGCTCTGCATTAGTGAGTATGTGCAGTAATTTTATCTTAAGCCGGTGACTGGCTTATTTTTGAAAGATAACCTGTCTTCAATATTTAACCTATGTGGATGTTACCCTTCCACAGTTCTTATAGCGAACTTTTGTAGGACTAATTTTTATGTTATTAAAAAAAGTCATCTTGCATATATCTTCCCGCATTTCTTGGTATGTAGCAAAGAAGTATTAAAATGCTAGCTCAAACTAATTAGCAGATTTATTTGGGAAGCTGGGATATTTCCAAGTTGAGTGCAAGTGTTACTACTTTGTGGAACTTGCAACATACCCTTAATACAGCAGGGTTGAATACCTGTCTTATATGGAAAACTAAATTTGACATTGAGTGTAAAACTGGAACTTCAATCTTCATGTTAGTACTGTAAAACACTTTCTGTTTTCCAAAACTTCTTCCTCTGTACAACTTATTTTTCATTTGCTTTTTTTCATCTACGCTGAATATTTAAATTGAACTGCCTGCACAAGTGACACCGTTTTCTCTTTAATAGTTTATTTTCGACTCACCTTAGCCCCAAGAACAGTTCAAATTGATCTGTACTTTATAGTATCTCTTGCACTTGTCAGTAGCTTTTTTTTATTATGTTGTTTTCTATTAACCAGTTTTGTTCAATTTCTGCAATTGTTTATTCTTTTCATTTTCATTAATATCTCTAATCCTAGCTGAAATAACTTTGGATATCAGTGTATTTTGCCACTGTTTCTTACTGTGAATTCTTGCAGCATTTTATCTTTCCATGTGACAAATACTAATTTGTGTAACTTGTGCAAGAAATGTTTATGCTGTCAGTTAGTGACTCTACTTTTCAGAATAACATTGGAAAGCTGGAAAACTTTTTATATGTTTTATCTCGTATTCTGCTCCCGTAGTTGAGATATAATAGGCAAATGATTGTCTTTTTTCTCAGGCATAATAATCTTGTTGTGAGACCGAAAGGATTATCTACGCTGGTGAAGAGCGGTGTTCCAGAAGCGCTGAGGGCAGAGGTTTGGCAGCTGCTGGCAGGATGCCATGACAACCAGGCGATGCTGGATAAATATAGACTTCTCATCACAATGGTAAGGGTTTTTTTGTTTGGTTTTGTTACAGTGAATTAGACTGAGCAGCCGTTCTACACAGCTGCAAAGTAGCAAAAGAGTGGAACAGTTTGACTTGTTTTAAGCAACTGAAATTGTGATTAGGTGACTTTACCTCCTGCCATGAGTACCTGCTGAATGGCATTAACAATAGAAATTGCTGACCTATATCTGTAGCAATGCTTGACATTTAGCTTTCTCTTCACTTGCTGTGATGATAATAAGCACATCAGCTTGTTGTTCAGGTGTTGGGTTTTGTTGTTTTACTTAAATTCGTCACTTTGTGTTTTTTTTTCAACAGTTTCTGTTCTCTGTTTGCCTTAATTTTGTGGGTTTTATTAAAAAAAAAAAAAAAAAGCTGTTGTTTTTTAAACAAAAACATTTAAAACATGTCTACCTAGCTGGAGACCAGTTGTCTTGCTGTATACACTATTAGAGAAGAGAATTGTGTCAGGAATCTTTTCCCATTCTGCATCCTAATATCTTCAGTACGGTCAGTAAACGTGACCAGAAGCTGTCTCTGTAGACTTTCCAGGCTGCTTATAGCCACAGTTTAARGACTGAGAATCACTGAGTTGTAGTGGCAACATCTCCGTGCAGTGTCAGGATGTGCACTTGCCATTGTGCTTCTAAAATGCTTCCCACAGCAGGGAGGTTCAGCACTTGGAGATCAGCAGCGGTCTTAAAAATGATCATAAGGGCAGAAACTGATGAACATAATTTTATATGTTGGTCACAGAAAATGCTGGATTTATTGGCTAAAGAATGAATCATCTGTCTATACAAAAGCTTCTGGGGTAGACATTGTTAGTAAAAGCTTCCTCTCATAATGTAGTCATATGTTGTTGTTGCTTGCCCTCTCAATCTAACCTACCAGCTATATTTTAAAAGGTGTCCCCAGAGTGAGGTCTTCTGTCCTCATAGCATATTTTTCCTTTACTAATAGAGCAAGTTGTTTTGGTAGTGTAAATTTTTTTTCGACTTTGTAGTTGGGACTATTTTCCTTCGAAACCATTCGCAGGACACCTGTGAGCTGTATGCAGCATCAGAACCACTCTCCATCATTTTGCCTTTGCATTCCAGTAGCAGGGGAGATGTTTGCTTCATGGCAGAGGAGAGAGTTAAAAACTTTCTCTGTACAAGCCTGATCTTGATGCTAGGGCCTCGTGCCTTTCAAAATACGTTGTTACATTTGGCCTTTTCACAATAGAAATATTTCAGTGACCTATATTTTGGAGGATGGTTGATGTAGTATTTCAGGTGAAATATTATACTGCTATAGATTAGAAAATTATATCCTATTATGAACTGAAACATTTTTGCAAACTCAACTTTTTTTTTTTTTTTTAAGATAAATCACATTTTTCTGAAACCATGAACTTTCTTCTATAGTTATAAACTATTGGTGTTCACATCATTTGGTGTACACTGCATAAACGGATTCATAAAAAGAAATGAATAGGAGAAGTTGTATGTCAAACCAAAGCTAAGGTCCATTTTTAGCAATAGTTAGTATTGGATGCTCCAGGAAAACTTGTCAGCCTTTTTTTATGAATTGTTATGTAGTAATATACCTGTGAGCAGAAATTCTTTCAGTTTCATTTCCGTTTGCGTGACTTTGGTAATGTAAATTAAACTATCTTATTTTTACATTTTACATATATGTGCACATATGTATGTATGTGTTTGTGTAAGTATCTTACGTCTATCAGTGATGAGGTGATTGTTAAAGATCAGATTTGTTTGAGCGTTATTGATTGTCCACTTCTTTCTGCTGTATGAAAAATCAGAATTAATTCTTCTGCATTGTTTATATGCAACCATCCCAATGCACCATCAACATGTACTTTTTTTCCCCCTTAGTTAGCTATTTTTTCCATCAAATGCATAGCTTTCATCTTGTTTCCTTCAGTTTATGCATACATTTAGACAAATACATTGTCTCCTTGTATTTTTGTGGCTCTGCTTAATGTCTCTCTGTTTAGGCTCACTTCTGGAATCTGGATATTTTGGGGGGTGTCTCTTATTTTCTGTAAGCACGCGACTGTGTTTTTGACACATCTAGACATTCCTAGGTGGTAAGAGGTGGCAGTGTTGTGCACTTGGAGTCCTGAGAAGAAAGCGTGTTGAGATGCAAGAAGCAGGAGAAGGTAGTAGCATCCGGGAGCTTGACCCACTGCCTCCTTTTCTCCCCACACAACTCCCCATGACTGCCCAGTTCCCTTGAAGCTTTGTAACGCTCTGTCCCCTGCTGCTGGAGCTCCCCAGCTTTTCGTAACAGCGCCGTCCATTGCAAAGGCAAGAGCCTGCCATCGCAATGCACCGGCCTCTTTCTCCGTTCTTGTGACCCAGCCTTAGTTGCACTGTTCTGCTAAACTGGCAATTGCATTGCCTCTGTGAGAAAGAGAGTGCCTGGAAATCATTGGAAAAATCTTTGCGTCTGGGGATTCGTAAGAAAGTTAGCTTATATAGGTGCACTTAGAGATTTCTGTCCTATGATCAAAATGACATGGCTGCGCTGTTTAACACACTAGATCTGTGGCAAAATGCTGTAACGTAGTGTAGTCATCAATATAGCGTTAGCCATTGCTTACTAGCGAGGTAAGGAGTGTTGGCCAAGTTGTTTTGAATGAGGCTTTGCTTAAAAACAAAAACTTTGACATCTGATTTCTTTTGTTATATGAGATCTTACTATTAAAGAGACCTTTAGAGGCCTAATTTAAAGAGCAGATCTTGAAATCTGTCATTTTAGTACCTTAGGTTAGAAGGAGAACCTGATAGCTGGAATTATTAGTACGGACTACGTGATCTCTAGTTTGCAACCCCATCTGATGGGGAGCAGAGAATTATGTAAAAAAACAAAATGGAGCTTTAAAACTCCAGAGTTGCTGGTTAGCTCCTGATGTAACTGTGCTTGATAATGGAGGAAGAGAATAACGTTGTTGGCAGACAAAAAACGTGTTCCTTGTGATGAACTGAAGGATAGCAGAGTCTTATCATTTTAATTGACTTTAGAGAGTGTGATATAGACACATTTGTTATTTTATGCCAGTTGCGTGCAGTTTGTAGGGAAGTAGTATGTTAGATTGGCCAACGATCATTCACGTCACTTCGCAAAAATGGTATGCATGTTACAGTGTGTGTGTGTGTGTATATATATATATATCCATATATATATATATCCATCTGCATGCAGAGTTTTGAAATCTACTGCAGTATTTTGTTGTTAGAGGAGTGTTTTGGTGAAGGTGTTCTGTAGCAGGCAGTAATTCGGGGCTTATTTTAGTGTTTTAATTTAGCACAGAAAGAACGATAAAATCTCTGTCTTTAGAAAACTCAGTGCCATACTTATATTCTACAGAGAACATGTCCTCTGTGCTCGAGGGCACGAGTCTGCCAAGAACGATGAGGTGACCTGTGTTTCCCTTCCCGTGTTAGAGCCGTCCCGTGCCGATACGCTCCCCACCTCAAGCCGAGGTTGGAGTCCTAGGAGGGAAGGGAGCTGCTGCCGCTGCTCTCAGAAATATTTTCTTGTTGATGGGCAGTGTCTTGCGTCCCTTGCTGAGCTCCGGCTYGCTGAGACTCCTTGGCCTGCCTCCCGGAAATTTTGGCTAGAGTATCACAGCGGGTCTTCACACGATTTTAGAGAGTAGGAGTCAGGATTTGGCAGCTGCTTCCTCTCTCACAGATACATGTATCTGCACTGTGTGACAGTCCAAACCTGCCTCAGTTACCTTTTCAGCCTGAGTGCCGTCGGCTTTTGACCCTGGTGCATGTGGCACGGTACAGAAAGGGGAAAATCAAGCATACGTCAGGAGAGATAAATATGTATTTTTATATGTATTTTTAAGGAAAAGACAAAGGCAAATCAGAGTGAGAAAATTCTGCTCGTGTGAGGGAAAAGGAAGGGGTAACACTGGTGCTTGTGTAGAACTTTTGTAAGAGAGTGTCAGATCCATTTGTTAAAAGAAGGTAAATGGAAAGACATACGCACAAGTGAGGGTCCCTTCACTGATACAGGTTTTCTCCTGCCTGCTTGGCATTATTTCATGTTGAGCTTCTCAGGTTTCTCTCAAGCAGCCGAGGTGAATCTTGCCCATGACAAGGAACGTGTTGAACTCGGATAAACTGGCTAGTGGCGAGTCACAGTTTATCCCGTTTACACCTGAGGTGACTGGTAATCGTCTTCAGCGAGAGTTATGCTCCCCCTTGCTCCGCTCTGCTGCTCTGCTGTCCCTTTCAGAATAGCGCTCAAGCCAAGCCAAGCCAAGCCAAGCCCTGCAGCCGTGCAGATTGTTAGAAATCTGCTATCACTTGAAAACAGTAAGAAGCGGTTTACTGCAGAACGCTTGTTGCATGTGAAATGGAACAGATTTTGTTTGTTTGTTTCTCATCTTTTATGCTACCCGTTATAACATTTTGCTTTTGGGTTTTAGCTGGTTTCGTTCTTGTATGTGTTCTCACTGTTGAACTTGTAGATGAGACTTCTTTCCATCTCTTTAAGTGTGATGGACTGGTTGCCTGTTTTGTAGCACTGTTACAGGTTATTCTTGAAATTCACTTAACTTCAAGTCCCTTCTCCTAAGTTTGGAGAGCAACACCTCTCAGGGTTTCATGTAGTTGCGTAAGGAAAATATTGAAGCCCCCCGAGAAGAAGGCAGCCTTCTACGTTCTGCGAACTAACTAACTGTGGTTTGAAAACCTTTGGGTCAACCATTATGAGCTAAGATTTGTAACTTCTTAAAGTTCTCATCATTCCTTTATGAGACACTTTAAGTTTAAATCTGATTTCCATTCAGAAATGAACTGTACATATATTGTTCATCTAACACATATTCAGCAGATTTTTAAATGATACTGCTGCTCTGGAGTAAGAAAACAGAACCAAAACCTGTTTAAATTGATTTCTCTATGGTTTCATCAGAAAAAAAGAAAGCTGCTTTCACATAAAGTAGATTTTGGTAGTAGTATGTTACTTAAAAGCGTTTAAAGTTCACCCATAAATGTGAACGCCCATTTTTGAAATGGCYGGTGACTTTGAGTGGAAGGTGTTAAAGAAAGACTTAATGACTGTCCTTTCAAATGTCTTCTAAGAGAACCCAAAATAAGATTATTTGTTTACTGTCATAATTTCCTTTGGCAATATGAGCATGTGCCCGGAACAATTAGAGATAATAACTAACTAAAGGGTTAGGCGTGAGAAGAGTTGGCCAAAAAATAGCTTGGTTTGCTGCCTGTATAACATTGTTTTGTGTCTGGGCCAGTAACATTTCAAGCCATTCAACAGAAGAGTGAGAATTCTTCCAAAGTTTAAAGTWAACTAGGAGAGGCATTGATTGAGGGATTAGATATTGCCAAATTGAGAAAAAAAATTATCTCATTAATTTAATAATTTGAAATTGGCACTAAACACGCAGAGGAATAATTCTCCTGCAGTAGGGACCAGTTACATGAAAGTACAGGCCATTGCTGCAGAAGAGTTAGGAGTAAATGGATTGGGTTTTGACCTAGATGAAATATAACTGATTTAGAGTTAACATATGTAGTTTATTCTTACTGTTTTGACCAGTATTATAATTTCTGGTTCCTACAAGAAATATCCTCTTAATTTAAAGGGAAAAGAAAAAACACAGAGTTAAGGGTTCACATTTTTTTAGACCTTTTAGGTTAAGAAGCTTGCAGGCTCAGATATAAAATTGAACTTTGTCACTTGTTCTCTGGAAAGAATTAATACGCAGTTAATATGGCAAATAGAAGCAGTCTTCATATAATGATGGCATTACACTTAGGTCTCCCAGGAAAATGAGAAGGAAATTATTCTACAATATTTAACTCCTCCTTTAGAATTCTGACTTTATACGTCTGGGACACAAGCTATTTTCTTTCACTGTTGAAAGCTGTAGGTGGTTGAGATTTTATTCACGACAGTTCTGATTTGTTTTTCCTAGTGGTAAAATTTTGGAATTTCCTTCATCATTTATATCTTGCCGTGAGGTCAAAACAGTATATACACTTGTTTAGCTTACCAGTATAGGTCGTGCAGGATAGCTTAGACAATTTAAGTGGAACTGTTAAGAAAATTGCATGAAAAGAATTATGGGATCAGTTCATCTGTTCAAATTGAGAAATTAAATAGAGGTTGTTGAAATTAGGAAATCAATGTAACCAAACTGAGTGCTAGATCTTACTGGAGGGGAAGGAGGTATTTATTTTAAAACTATTTTCACACTAATTTGTCTCTTGGTTGGTGGCAATAAACATTTTTTTTGACAAGGTTTTGTACTTTTAAGGAGTCAAACAGTGAATACGGTGTAATCTTTTCCCTCAGAATGGTGCTTATTTCAGCCTCAGAACCTTAGCAGCCACCGCCGCTGCCGCCGGTCGGTTGTTTGCTCGGCGTGGGTGGTTTTGCTGTGGGCAGGCTGTCGCCTGTTGGCGGAGGTGACGTGCTGTAGCCTTGCTGCGGCCTTGTCGGAGCGCGGGCCCGCCGCTCGAGAGGCAGCAAGAGGCTCTTGCGCTTTCCCCGTTTGGCTTCTGTCAGTCGTGCCCTCCCCAGTATGCGTATCGGTACGCGCCGCTCCCGCGAGCCCTTCGCGTGGGGGTTCTTCCGACGCTTTTGCGKGCAGGCGCTTCCATTCATGCTTCGTTCAGGTCAGTCATCCCGCTTCGGTTACAAGTCTCTCCCAAAGGAAGAACTACGACAGAGGAAGTCTTTGCGGTTCTTTACCAACCCTGTTTCATTATTAAAAGCACCTGCTCAGAGCGGAAACTTTTTCCCAGTGGCAGGGTTATAAAGAATAGATATCTGTATCTTCTCTTCTCCCAGTGGTAGAATAGTAGTCTCTTGTCCAAAATTAAGAGTTAAAAATACCATGCTCCAAACCCCAAAGGAGTCTAGGTTATAAATCATAACAGGCCAAATTCTTTTTCTGATTTATTTCCTTAAATGTTGGCTTTTTTTTTTTTTGAGTATTGCTTATGAAGTTTCTTCATCTGCTTAAGCACCACCTACCATGGGTTGAATCAACTTTAACAAACCGTTTTCCTTAATGTATCTCTCTCCAAACTGATCTCAAAGGATGGAAGTGAAGATCAACTTTCATGCAAACTTAATGCAGAAAAATACTTACAGAATCACATATTTTTTAGGCTACCAGAACTGCTCAAACTATGAAAGGTATTTGCGTCATACTTAATATTTGCTTAGTTTCTTTTCTGTTGTTGTTTTTAGGCAATTTTGCTAGCATGGATAGAAAAAAGTGGAAGAGGTTACAAATGAGCTGGTGTCTATGCAAATGCGATTAAATACAGTTGACTTTGAAAGTGGTGTGTTTATGTCTTCTTTTATTTTTTAATTTGTGCGAAAACTGGGTTGAAACAGTTCAGCTGTGGATCGAAAGGATTACTTTTATAGAAAGGCTATTTTGGTGTGAGTAGGAAACTAATCCAGCTTGTTATTTGCAGCCCTACCAGCGGTTACGAAGTTAGCTCCAGGAGAAGGGGGATCTTCTGTCCCCGTGGCACTGTGCGGGCTCCCACTGCTTGGTGTTCTGAGGCTAATTAATCAATAAGGGAGTCTAATTAAGAAGATGACTGTTCACCAGCTGCTGCAGCAGGTTGGTTAATGGGCTGAAACATTAGAGTATTTTTGTAGCAAATACTTGTGTTCAGAAGGCTGCATCTGTTTGTCCGAATGGAAAATGGGTGAGTTTATGCTTCTCCGCAGGGTGGAGTAACTTCTTTTTCTGTCCACTACATTACGCAGCGTCCCAGGTCATCAGAGGTCTGTCCGTTAAGATGGGTGGTCACTAATAATGTGAGCGTATCAAGAGTAGCATGTAACATGTTGCTTTCTTACTTTTTTTAACTGCTGAATTATCTATGAAGTGAAGCATTCCCATAATTTCTAAATAGGCTAGTTTTGTTTCTTACGACACATATGCTTATGGCAAATAGCCACACATAAAGTTAAAGAAAATTATTAATGTCCTTCCTTTTGCAAAAATATCTTGGAATCTTTGAAGATTGTAGCTGGCCCAAGCTGTGCCTACAAGTCTCGGAAGCGGAGCATGCCTGCCTCCATGTTGTCTGTCTCACTCGTACTGCTGGGGAGTTTGTTCAGTGCTAATTCTTGGGGAATCCCGGATCTGGTATGGTTTTATTGTTGGCTTGAGGGAGGGTGGGTTTTTTTTGTTTGTTTGTTTTCATCTGTTTGTCTTCTGTACTAAGTAGGCATGGTCACCCTTGACTTTTAGAGTGACTTCATATCAAGAATGGTATGGCTATACTTCATCAATTATTTAAAAAAATCATATTATAAAGATAAAATTTATAATTTTCTCAACTGACAAAAAAGAGAAATAAAAAAAATACTTGGCTTATCCCTTTTTGCATGAGATACCTAGGTATTAATTAAAATAGTTCTAGAGGGACAGATCACTGAGAGATCTATGGGCAGCTTGTACAGCTCCATGTTTGTTTTAAATTCATCTTATTCAATATCTGTAGGCAGATTTCTCAGTTTTACTTTTCTCTGCTGTTTCTTCCTGTAAGGGTAAGGATAGGATGACTTGACCTAACTGTTTTCTTAAACTTAGATTGTTCATTCCATGGCAAGCAGATTCTTGGTGTTTGTATAATTTGATATAGTTGTGCAGAAAGATCAGATCATTTGCCGGGTTGGACTGATAGGATGCCTCATTTTTGGTTAAGATGTTAGTGTTGGCAGTTAGTGTCTTCCATTTGTTGTTTGAATTATTTTAGGGGCGTTGCATATTGCGGAATAATAAACAATATGAACTGAAAGTATATTTAGAAATCAATGAGAAAATATTGCCTCTGAACAGCAGAAGCTGACAAAAGTTGTAATTGCTTAAATAGCTTCGATAAAATCAGACTTCAGATAAAAGGTTTAGTTTATTATCAAAGTATCAAGGCACCTAGTTTCATAATAAATGTTAATATTTCTGTTTCAAATTCAAGAATAAAATGCCATTAAGGTGAATTTAATTTGCCAAGTTGTGATTCATTTGGAGCTCATCTGGAGGAGATCTTTCAATTCTGCGTGCACAAAGGGGAGAACTTTGTGCTCAGCCCTCATCTTCAGAGAGATTCCTCAGTGTAATGTCAGCTCTTTTCAGAACCAAAGGAATAGCATCCATTAGTAATTTTTATTTTTGTTGTCTTAATGCTAACTTTTAAATATGATACTTGAGTTATAAAATAATGCCAAGAATAATTATTTCAGAGCCTGCCTAAATCTTTTCCATACATAATCACTTGTGATAGCACTAAAATAATACTCAGTACAATTCCTGGCTCTTGGAGCACTGCACGGCCTACCAGCTCTAAAAATCACACAAACTGGTGCATTTCTTCTGAAGGGTAGATTAGAAATGAGATTGTTTTTTGTTCTTTTGGAGATCTCGTTCTGTTTTGGTCTGTGTGAGTTTATAATCAGCTACCGGCGAGCGTAGATGCCCATTGCTTGAAACAGAGTGATGAAGCCTTGGGGAGTAACAGTGTTGTCGTCTGAGCGGGTATAAATGCTGGTTCCTGGAAGAACTGGTATTAAAATCGATGGTCTCACAGGCTTCAGATATGTACCTGCTGATGCAGGTAGAAAGTGCTTTGCTGGGTAGGCTGGCCGGGGGGATGTGTCCCTGCCTGGCTAGGGCTTTCCAACAGAGTTTGCAGTAAGAGCTGGTGGCTCTGGTGAATGCTTGGTACCTCACAGCTCGTTTTAAAAATCCGTCATACTCCTACTTAGGTAAAACACGATTAGGTATCCTGGTTTAGTTTGTATATTGGTTTGTTACTAGGTGTTCAGACGTCCTGTAACAACGCCGCGTTGCTGCTGAGACAGGAGCCAGGGCAGAAGCCATTTGCAGTGGTGGTATTCTGCACCGCTGAGCAAACGGGATCAGCTCGGAAGTCCTCTGCAGCGTGTGCTGCCTGTCTGTAAAGCAAACTCACCGTGTCTGTCTGCGCACATAGGGCACTGCTTAGATTCAGCAAACTGTTATGTATGTGGACTGTTGAGAGAGATCTGTAATGCCCCAGAACATAAGATGCATTTACAGAAAGTCAGCCTTCTCTCCGCATTACTCGCTCATCTAAAATTCATTGTGCGCTGATTCCTCCCAACTTCCCTGCTCTCAA
Source organism: Apteryx rowi (assembly GCF_003343035.1). Taxonomy (NCBI): domain Eukaryota; kingdom Metazoa; phylum Chordata; class Aves; order Apterygiformes; family Apterygidae; genus Apteryx; species Apteryx rowi. Next base: position 253,086 of record NW_020447198.1, on the reverse strand, counting down.
ACAAAGGTTGCGTAATTGGCATGCAGGCTGCGTTACTCGAGGGCTGGAGCGGTTTGAAGGTGAGAGGAAGAGACAAAACGCTCTTCTTTGTGGGTTACAGTAATGGAGCAGTTAGTAGGAGACTTGCACCTTGAAGGAGTTTCGTGATATCAGCCATATAGCAGATTATGAAAAAGAAATCCAGAAATTGGAAGTCTGCACTGAAAAAAAGGAGTAATTGAATTTAAAGCATCTTGTTTATTAGGCTAATTAATTTCTGTTCTTGCAAATATAAATAGTGGTAACATAAGCCTTCAGCAGAAATCCCCCTCAGCCTCAAGCTGACTATTAAAGAGGAAGGGCATCTGCGCACGCCAGTTGGCTGCTCAAGCGCCCCATAGGTATGTGCCAGTGACTCTTATCTAAAAATGACTGTCTCTTGAAAATCAAATTTACTAGGTGTCGTTTGTACGTTAGATCTTATTTCCAACCTGTATCCCTTATCAAAATTTTTTTCTCTTTATGTTTTTTCCCTTTGAGTTACTCATACCAATTAAGAGCAATTTCCCTATTCATAAGCAAATCTGCAGCTGCTGAGGTGAAGTAACCACAAGGAGATCAATCGCAGTGAGCTAGCGCTTTTACACTTTCTAATAATCTTTTATATAGGTTTCTGTGGACATATCCAAATATTTTGGCAGCTAAGACTTTTTTTCTGGTTGTGAATTTTAATCAGTTGTTTTTTAAACTGACAGCTAAATATTAGTGATATAGACCTTCAGTTTTTTTTTAACCGTATACTGTGTACAAGAAAACCCTGTTGATATGGCCATTTTGTTTCAAGAATAGTTCAGTTTGAAAGTCAAATCTTTTCTTGACTAGGTAATACGGTATACAGCCTGAATCTAAAACTAACTTGTCTCATATGGTGGTGCAGTTTCAAGCTGCACCTTACCCAGGCTGYGTGCTCTTGCTCAAAGAGCTTCCCGAGATGCGAGTCCTGCTCCTCTCGTATGCTGTAGCTGGCAATTGCGAGGCTCTGGCATCCCAGCAGCTCATAGATCCCTGTTTGGCAAAGTCCTTCCCCGCGGGTCTCGGTTGTGTCGGTGAGTTTGTGTGTCCCTGTCGTTATCCCTAGGCCTGGTGTAAGGGATGAGATGAGAAGTGGGGCCCCTTTGCCCTGGCAGCCTGCAGATGGCCTTCGTTAGGTTAATGTAAAATTGTGGGCTCATTACGTATGCTTCTTGTTACTTGTATCGCAGAGGAATTGGCCAGTTTGGAATGACTGCTCCGTAACTCCACTGTACGGTCCTGAATCGGTAAATGTTGTTACAAAACACGCCTTTGGTCTTCGTCCTCCAGGCTGCCACTGTTCCCTTTGCCTTTCTATGAAAATGCTTGCTCTCAAATCCTTCTTTCATGGTAAATTATGAATATAGAAACACATATTAGGAATTAAATGTGCCTGCAAATATTAGGATAAATATTCCTTTGGGATGCTTTTGATTATACAGTGCAGAATGACTGTGCCTGCACACTTACAAAGAGGAGCGTGACCACTGGGTGCTAAATAGGAACAATGATTTATAAAACTGTCAGTTAAGGGGAGTGATATCTGCACTGCTACGTACTCTCTTTGAACTTGAAAAGATGCACTTAAGGCAACCATACACTTGATTATGTTCAGAATATTATATAATGAGGAAACTAATTTCCTAGAAAACTCATGTTAAAACAGCATGTCTTTGTCTTCAGTAGCTGTTTGAGTCGGCAACAAACCTTGGAAATAGGCAACCTGGTTCCTTTATCTTAAGTATTACACAGACTTCTCAAACTTTGAAATTAATATGTCTAAGATTTATCCTGATTGAAAATTTATACCTGGTGACTGCTGTACATGGAGTTTCCTTTGTGGAAGCTCTTGACTTCGTCACAGGTTCATTAGTTAACATATTTTCCTACATTCTTATTTGCATCTCGAGAAATACCAATGGCTTTGTGTGATGCTGAAGAGGAAAGGAGTTAACTAGCCTCATGGATTAATACTGAGGGTGGAGAAGCAAAACTACCAGGACGTGCTTAAGTTTCTGCAGCGTTACTCTTGCTGCACTCCCTTGGGTGATGGTTTGATTTCCATCCCGGGATTTTTGTGCTGCAATCAGGAGTTGATCTGATTCTTTCCCTTTAGCACCAGTGAGAGAGGAACGTGGCTTTGCTCTGTACTCTTCGCCAGGCTGCCAACCACAAGTTGAAAGCTCTCGTGGACTGGGCTAAGAGACTTTCTCATACTGGTCAGAAAGGAGTTATGAGTAACACTAGTAAGAACCTTGAGTCACTGCAGTGAAGGCAACATGCAAGGCACGTACTGTGTTAAAATGCTGGCCTACGTTAGAAAGCGAGCGGATGTCTTCTACGTGGTTCCAGTCAAAATATTTCCAGTGCAAGTTACTGCTTTTAGTCATAATTCTCTGAAGTATCCTTTAAGTATTTTGCTTAACGTTAATTAAGGCTTAGTGGAGTTTGGGGCTTGCAAAGTCTCACAGTGCAAAGATCTATTAATTTTTTATAGAAGTCGCAATTTTAACATCTGTCAAGTGTTGGCTGGGAGGGAGGGAATTCTCTAAGATTGTATCAGTGGGTATGCTTATGTAGCTAGGAGCCCTAAAATGATGATCTAGCTTGTATCAGAAATTTAAATATATTATGTTCTTGTCATTATAGTCTTATTTGTAATGCCATGCATATAAAGGGCAGAACTCTGCGTGTTCAGACAGATGAACTTTGGTATCCCATAACTTTTCACTACACTAAGTAACCTTTAGTTATATACCATCTAGGTAGCACTGTGATGACTATCATAAATGCTGTCTTTTTGCTGTTTTTAGTAAGAAGCTGCTATGTTTCCTGGATCTAGGTAAGGTTGCCAGGACATTAATTAAGTAGCATAAAGTCTGGATTTCTTCCCTCTGACCATGAGAACTCTGGGTGACTAATTTTCTATTCACCTTTATTTCCTCCCTTTCTGTTACGGAGTTCGCTGAAACTTGAACTAATTGTGGTCTCCAAAGGAGAATCAAAAAAAGAACGCTACTTGTCTCTCAAGCTCTTTCTGAAAATTGAGTCATAGATGTTACATTTTAAGCCAGCAGAATGTTTGATTATTCTACTTTTGACTGCCTTTAAAATTCTAGTTGCCATAACAACTTTATTTCTTTATTTTTAGCACATCAGTTGCCATAACAATAAAATATAGCTTTTTGAATGTAGCCATTTTTTTTTTCCTCACTTTCTTGCTTTGTTTTACAAAGGACCTTTTTTGGGAGGAGAGGAAATATAGCTAAGCTTTTCCGCTATGAGCACTTTGATTAGAACATAAGTTGAAAAATAAATTCTTTCATCCACTCTTACTCCGTTTCTACGAGAGATTTTTGACTACTAAGTATTTTCATAACTTGTGCACAAAAGTGAATGCAGATCACTGTATTAAGCCTTTCCTTTGTAGAAAACTACTCTTGGAATTCCATTTTATATGCAGTATATTTAATATGTTAGAATATTTTAACTGTTAAGTAGTCACTTCCGATATTTTTGTTTCATTATAACAAATGGCTGTAAACAAGGTATAGGCAACTGCTACTGCTACAGGAAGCATATTTTTTTCTTTGCGCTATTGAAAGCTGTCGCTCTTTGTTGTTTTTTCTTCCTGCAAGATTGCTTTAAAGATTACTGTTGAAGTTTTGCAGCCAATAACTCCATTTCTGTCATGTCATTCTTTATCTTATCTTTCGTTAAAAGTACGGGAACAAATTATGCTCAGTTTGTTCTGCAGCAAACATTAGCAACCTGCTGGGGAGAAGGATGTTCCACAAATGCTGTGTGCCTTTTCAAGCCAAATGACTTCCAGCGGCCGTATGAAAAGCTGGCCGCTAGCAGACTGTGCGATTACCGCAGGTAGAACGCGGTGCTTCCTTTGCTTCCCGTATGGCATTTCTTCCTGCCATAACATCAAGTAGGTAGAGGTCGTTATTTCACTCAGTGTGTTTATATGCCAAGTGTTGGGCAGTTATATGGGATGTTTCATCAAAATATATGAAGTGATTTGCACTTAGCTTCAAACCATAATTTTGAGCAGAGGGGAGAGGTTTAAGTGTGAATTTAATATTGATGAAAGAAGACTTGAACTTAATTTATAGACTTGACCTCTMTATTCCGTGATAGTGTCCTTTCCAAAATGGCTTGCGTTTTCTCTCAAAAATGCTGTCTTTTGCCTGGGATTTAGCAATACACAACATGATTTGCCCAATAAATGAGTGTTAYAGGGCGTGCAGGTATTTGGGATGTCTCAGAGCTAGCGTTTTATACAAGTAGATGCATCGCAGAATTAAAAACTAAGTGAATATAAAGTAATTGGTGTTTGCTTACAGCAATTATACCAAATTTTTCAGGATGCATGGAAGCAAAACTTATCTGTCTTTTGGGGTTTTCTTTGATTTTTCTCTAGAGACCTTATCAGACCAACTTTGACCTCAAACGTTTGCAGTGTTTTTGCAAGACCTAAAATCAAGTTATAGAACAGATATTAAAAAAAAAAAAAAAAAAAGTATATTCAGTCGTAGGTTTTCTGGGACAATGTGATAAAATATACTTGCAGAATCTTGAAAGCAGAATAAATGCACAAAAAAGGAGGGTCCTTAGTTTGTCTCTGCTTGGACATCATAAAAAAAAAGAATAGAGGTAATAGACTGTAAAAGTTGAAAATTCAGTTCTTCAGTTCTGTTACTTTTTTATTAAAGAGGTATTTAACCTGTTTTCAGTACTGACAAAATATATATTTAATTTCAGTTTTTTCTTGGAGAGCTGGGAAATATGTCAGTTTTTTTATTCAAAAAAGAAATATCAAGACTCTTTTCTCAAATCACATAACATTTTACATGTGCCAATTTCTAGCTATAAAAATAAATGCGCTCATTATGTAATACAATCAAACTAATTTAAGATGAAATTCTCTAATTATTGGAGGTTGAATGTATTTAGATGTTACTAAGCTTGAAACATAGTTATCGGATGTTAGATGATTTTTAGAAATTCTAATTAGCTAGCCTAACTCTGGGAAAAAATGGGTATTTTTTTCAGCAGCATTTTAAGTACCTCATGTCATATAGCCCGGTTCCATTTCCGTGGGTTTCCAAGAYGTGTGCCTGAGTGGCTGTTTGCTCAATTCTCCCTCTGGGCTCCTTGCAGGAGCCGGCTGTTCGGGGCCTCTTCCCTAGGGCTCTTGCAGGAGGCCGTGGCGAGGCTCCTCCGGCACAGAGTCGGTCTGCAGGAGCGCTTCCGCAGCTCCGGCTGCCAGGAAAACGGGGGAGAAAGGAAGCCGAGCTTAAAATCCATAAAAAGAAATTGGGCCACACTTCAGTTTATAAATAGTTTTCGTGCCCCATCCTTTGCTAGTCCTCTCTTTTCCACCTCTTCACAAAAGTGGTAAATGCGTAATACTGAGTAACACATTGCTTAAAGATAGTCTTCMCAAATTCACAGGTTTGCTTGGGTGGTTTTCAGCTCTATTGTTCTCGAGAGATAGTGGATTGGTGTTACTAGTTCAAGTTTGGTGTCAATACCGCATGTTCCTCGGTAGCATTTGCACTAAACCAGTAACGAAATGTTAGTTCTCAACTGACTGTCTGCACCAGCGGTGACGGCTACGGCCTTTTCTCCTGGATGGTGCCAGTTGTTCAGGKTGTATCTGAGCCAGGGGCCCCTCTTGTCTCCTTGAGGAAGTGTTATTTTGAAAACTCTAGTAAAGGAAAAGTTTGGAGGGCAACATGTCACTTCTAAGCAAATGGAAACGGAAGCCTCCCTGCGAGCAGGCAGGAGTTTGCAGCCCGCGCGCCTTCCACGGGCTGCTCTGGGGGAACGTGCCGGCGCCAGCTCCCCGGAGCCGCCTCTCTCGCCAGGGGACCTGAATCCATGTGAGGTGCATCCGTGCGCTTGTCATTTCATGTAGCTGCCAGTAACGATTTTTAGTAGAATAGAAGTGGATAACTCTGAAAGGTTTTAAACTATTTTTGAGGAAAAAGATAAAATTATGCGGGCAGATACTGTCTGCCTGTGTTGTAGCTTTCCGAACAGCTTCCTAGTAGTCGTGACCAGCACGTTAATTCAGAAGTATTTTCTGCCATTAGTCTACCCTGTGTACTGTGTGAATGCCTATTTTGATTAAAAGTAAGTAGACAAAGGTTGCAGTGGGGAATTTTTATCATATTGAGATAGAAAAGGATTTGGAAGTGTGTGTGGAGCTGGTCATACAGTGGTTTGTGCAAGCATGGCCTCTAGGCAGTGACTTCTCAGGTATATTTTAAGAATGAAGTAGAGGCGATGCTTTTGGGAGAACTTAAATAACATTGGGCACAAATATATATATATATTTTTAAAAAAAGGTAATGCAGAAGAAATAAAGTTATATTTGTATGTACTTCAACTTTATTCTTTAGTGCATCCAGACTTGTGGTACTGAAAGACTGATGGATGCATATGGTTAGAGCATACTGCCAGTAACATCAGGTTTTGATCCTTGTGCTGGTGTCTCAGGAGTTGCTGTTGTGCAAGCCTAGGAACTTCACTTCCTACTCAAGGCTACGACAGATTATTCATCATTTGAACTCACGAAATCAGAATTGGTTATCTTTCAAAATGTCATGCTGTGGTTCACGATAACTCCTTGGCTTGCAGTATTTGAAAAGTCAAAGTAGGTGATCATAACTTTTTTCTTTTTCTTAGAAGCCTTAAAATTTGTTATTCAAGCTATGCTGAAATGGAATTACTTTTAATACTGACTGAGCTTTATGCTTCTGCCAAGGTAGTTGGACTCCTCTGGAACATATGCTTTCTAGGTCCTGCTGTGCCTTTAGAATACCAATTTAAACACACCTATGAAATGTTGTCCTGGCCTGGTGTAGACAAAAGTATTAGTGAGATACAACGATGTCAAAATGTGTTTCTAAAACATGTGGTATTCTTTTAAGTATTATTTTAAAATCTGGGGAATGATTCCTGCAGGAAAAGAAAGGGTAATACCACCTGTGCTGTTCAGACTATTCTTTAGGCTTCAGAATGCYGTCATTTATGGTCTCTTAATTGCTATTTTTTGTCTTGTGACTTATTTAACAGGTAAAAATGTTAATTGTCTCCTGAAAGCAGTGCAATGTAATTAATAGCTAATTYGTTTCAGTGCACCCTAGTGTACTGCCGCGCATGGAGGCAATGTATTACAGTAGGATAGCTGCACGGTACGTGGCTTCGTTACGGCACTTGAAATGCAGAGGGGCAATTTTGAATGAAGTGCGTGCTCTTCAGACTGTAAGGAGGCTTTCACAAACCATTAGCTAAACATTAGACATGTAACCAGAAGCAGAGGTTAAAGGGAAAAGCAGTACAAATAACAGTGCCCTTCATCAGGACGCCTGGAGCAGTGGTAATTAATAACCCTGTATTGTTTTGCCAGTACATTTTTTTTAATCTACTGTTAGTTTAAGGACAGTTGGACTAGTTTTAGCGGCAGCCACATGACCCTGCCTGAGGACATGTCTGTCTTTTCTTTTTTTTTTTTTTTGCTTTTCACACCATCCTAAGAGAAATCCTCCTCTATTTTTGTCATTTTCTGCTTTCTTCTAAGTTGTCAATTTTCATTCATTTTTGTGCTTTTCTTATCATATATGCTTAGTTAGTAAATAGCATGCTTACATAGTGTTAGTCCTAAGTGCTGCTTTTTCAAGCAAATACTATGTTTAATTCCTGAAGAATGCTAATTATCACCATTCATTGGACTTCACCACAGCATTTCCCTCAAGTAAATTCACTTTGTGATAGTTTATTGTTGGGTGTTTTGTTTTGATTGCTTTGAGGGGCAGAAGTTTGGTGGTATATGGAGCTCTGCCCAGAGCTCGTAAAGTGAATTTCATTTGTCACAGGGAGAATCATTATAAATAATCTCGAGGGAACCTCCTCCCAGCGAAAAGGGGGGAAAGTCACGGTGAGTGTGGTGAAACATTGGAACAGGGACCCGGAGAAGCTGCGAAAACTCCACGCTTGGAGATGTTCACAACTCAGCTGGATATGCCCTGAGCAACCCGATCTAAATCCGAAGTGGGGTCTGACTTTGAAGGCAGCCCTGCTCTGAGTAGGGGACTGAACCAGGTGACATGAGGAGGTGCCTTCCAACCTAAATTATYGGATGAGTCTGATTGCCTTGARAGGAAAGAATGCTTGGGAAGCAGCTTAACATCCCAAATAACAAATAAAACTGACTTCAGGCTTAAATACAGCACCCATCTGACTTCAGAGAGCAACTTTGAACTCCAGTCTCTGATATAAACACACACACACACACACACACACACCCCAGTCCACTTCTTAAGGCGACTACTGATATCCCTTCCTCCCCTCTCTTTTTAAGCTGTGCAAGCTTTATAGAACACAATTTTTTGCAGGCATTAAAAACAAAACCAGGGTGTCTCTATGATGTGCTGGCCACATAAATGCCAGAGGCTTAAGATCAAAATAAAGAAAGCTGAAGAAACAGCTTTGTTCTGTAGGCTGAGAAGAAAGTGGGAGAAAGAAAACAATAAAAAACAGAGTTGGGAAGAAGATAGGGGATTGGCAGACTGCTGTTTATACCTATTGTCATTCAGGTCTACATCTAAATAAATAACTATTATTATGTTCCTATCTCTCGTTCTCAGCTGCATCTCCCTGTGCTAATCAATGTCTTTTTTTTTTAAGATTTTAGAGGAAATACTGTTGTGCATTTGGTCCAGCTGACCAGCCAATCTTCTAACAAAGRGAGCCCTGAAAGACTCCAAACTAGCTGTGAGTGGTGCGGATGAGATATTTGTTTGTGTGCGTTGCAGGAATTGCTTGTATCAGCCCTATTTCCTTACAAAAAAGGAGTTAGGAGTTAGTAACTCCTAAATTAGGAGTTAGGTCCTTTTCCTTGCTGAATGAAAGAACTGGCTAACAGACCGTTCCCTTGCTCAGAGCTGCCAAGTCTACCTCTGCTCTGACGTGGTCTGKGGGCAAAGCTGTGCCGTGCCTCCTGCCGGGGTCACGCACCCTGCTCCTGCTCTCGCGGGCCRGCTTTCCTAGGCGAAGCTCCTGCCCTGTCACCCCTCTTTACAGCAGCATCAGATGGTGAGTCTTCTSTTCTGGATGGTAACTTCTGTTTCTAGATCATGTAATTCCTAAAGAAAGGACTTAATTGCTCCTTCCGTTCAGCTTGGGAGTGTTCAGTCCTTGTATTGGGCATAACCAGCTCTGGCTTTTATTCTACGGGTGAAATATTGGCTTGGTGGCAGCCATTAAGTTCTTCCAATRTAACACTTTTCTCTTTCTCACTTTCTTTTCTTTATATGCAAATAATGAAATCCTGAAGTACGTTTTGTTTAAAACTGAGTCTAAGGCTTAAATGTCCCTGTTCTACAGACAACTGTTTCCATGTAGCTTTTTAATATGCTGCCTCTGAAACAAAGTTTGAGTATTGCCACATCTTGTAAAATTCTGTCTGGAACTGCATAGTTCTGTTAGGACTAGCTGATTTCTGCTTTAATTTTCACTTGCCTCCAAATGTGCGTCAAATACAGCCTAAGTTAGCGCAGTCAGTCTGCCGCAGCTCGCACGGCTTCCTTCCTAGAAAATGCCACGGTGAGGTGGGATCCGGGGGGAGCCGAGGGGCTGCACCAAGTCCCTGGCAGCTTGCAGCAGGGCTTTTTTGCAGGAAGGGGAGGCTGCTCCTATTTCCGCAAAGAAAGCAATCAAACTCCCTCCCTTTTGAGTCAGTTTGTCACTTTAATTATAAACCGTGGAATAAAAGCGTTTTACCTGCCTGGAAACCAACCGGCAGAGGTTGCCATTGATATCTCTGTTCTCCCTTACCTGCTCTTACCTTAGCAGCGTTCCGGTTCCTTGTGCGAGCCCCGAAATGCCTGGGTGACACGAGTGCTTGTTACCAGAGTTCGGCACACTGCGTGCACGGTAACAGGCACCGAGGTTGCATAAACCAGCTGCGTCCGACCTGGGAGCAGGGTGACACAGTTGCGGTGGTARCTCTAACAATATTCAAATCTGTACCAAGGAAAATATGCTTAGATTGTAGTTCTCTGGTCCACTGAGTTTTAGGCTTGGCCATGGCTTGTCTGAGTTGCCTCGCGTCTTTGTGGCTTTCTGACGTTCGTTTTGAGATGTTTCAGCCCTGTGTTTCGCCGGTGCCAGCCGTGAGGTGGCCTGGGAGGGCAGGGGGGGTCCCACTCGCTCCCGTTCCTTTGCACACGCTTGTGTGCTCCTCTTCCTCCCCTCGGGAGGAGTGCGAAGAGGAGGAATAAAAATCGCCTCCTCTTGCGCTGCCTGCAGCACGCAGAGACCGCTTTGAGCGGYACCCACGGGCGCTGCTCCGTCCTTAAACTTGCTGAAGCCATTTGCAGTTCGGAGGTGCGGGAGCGAGCAAATACTTTTATTTTTCCTTCAGTCCTTTGAGGGAAGAATGTGGGATTATGACCGCGCCGTTGCTGCAAACCGCTTGCACCCTGCTGCGTTTTCTGCCGCTTGGGCTGGGTGCTCCGTGCTGATTGCCGGAGCTGTCAGTCAGCCTTCCTCTGCTCCRGGCCGTGCTCGCAGTACAGGCTGCTCACCCCGGAGCAGCTTCGTGAAATTTTGCCTGTGCTTTGCCGGAGAACTGAAAGAATTGCAATCCCTGTAGTTTTTAATGACTGACTTTGTTAAGCCCTCTGATACCATTCTTGACGGATGTGTTTTGCTTATCTATAGCCCAAAAAACTGTTCAGTGGTTGGTGTTTTCATATCTCAATACGCTGCTTCTCCCTTGTCTGAGAACTAATGGGGTGTATATGCGAGATAACTTTGTGATTGTACTTCTGCTGCTTGTTTTATTTTTAGGAGCTATGAAGTAAACAAAAGTGCTGTGTCCTTAACCAGTGAATGGCAGCATCAGTTTATGCAAATGGAGAAATTTGTTAATTGGGTTAAAAAGTACGCCTTTGAAGAATAGCATGTTACTCGTACGTGTCTGTATTTAAAGATGTTTGCAGTCTGCTGAAACAATTGAAATGTGCTACACGGCTGGAACTGGTCACAGATGGTTTTTTTTAAAAAACAAAAAAACTCGAATATGAAAATAGCTAATTTTCAGAGGGCCTTAATTTTGTCTTTTAAGCAATTTTAAAGACAATTTGTTTCCCCTTAGGGCAAATATTTGATCAAGTTAAATATTCGCAGCCAACCTACGGACCACTCGTGGGGAGTTAGTGCCCTGCCAGTAGGTTTTCCTAAACGCTCCCGGCGGGGGGGTGACGCTGGTGTCCGCAGCGAGGAGCCGCCCCGCGAGGATGGGGGGGGGGGGGGGGGGGAGAGGCCGGTGCAGGCGCTGGGCTCGCGGGCCTTGCGGCGGCTTCTGCGCGCGCTTTGCTCTGCGCTCGGGCTCTTTGGCCCCCGCGGGTCCGACGCGGAGGCGCCGGGAGGGGACGCAGGGCGTCGCGGCCGCGGCTCGTGTCGTGCCGTGTCGTGTCCGTGTCCGGCGCGGGGCGCGGGGCCGGCGCCGTCACCTAGCGACAGCGGCGGGGCCGCCACCTCGGCGGCGGGCGGGCGCAGGT
>NW_020447198.1:70979-241263 GCF_003343035.1 Apteryx rowi | reverse complement strand
GGCTGAGGCGCGCGGCGATGAGCGCCCCGGCGAGCGCTCCCCGGCAGGCGGCCGCCGCCGGCTCGGAGGGACGCTGCCCCTTGCAGCCTGCGCCGTTCCTGCTGCCGGCACGAGAGATCCCGCTACTTTTGGAGGGACCCGAAGAGGAGCCGGCGCAATACTGAATGACCTTGGAAATCGTTGTGCGTGGATAGATTCGTTCTCGCCGCCCGCCTCCGAGTCTCAGGAACTCTGCGATTGAAGCTGGTTTTAACATTTTAGGGGGCCTTTCCAAACCAAGATTGTGTACACTTACTAACCTGCCTAATGATTCCTGAACTAATGAAGCATTCGCCTAAAACTGAGCACGGAAGATGTTTTCTTTTAACGTATGCTTGCTCCATAACTGCAMATAAAATGAGCAAGGTAATGTCCTGCTTTTAGAAGAACTTTTTTTTTTTTTTTTAAACAATCATTTATTATGCTGATCGTCTGGTAAAACCAGAAAGCCCCCAACTCGCTGGAAGACGGAGCCAAACGCCGGAATATCGGCGTAGTAAACAATGGCAGCTTTGCTAGGCAAACCAGCATGTCATTAGCTTCGCAGCAGAATGCGGATGGAAGTTTCTGCCCCCCTTGTCTGGGGGGCTGTGAAATGATTGAGGTGTTGCTACAGAGGTGAGCAATATCGTGGATATACCTATGAACTTCGGTGTACTCATCCGCTGTAGCAGATCTGGCATAGTTTCCAAAGATAATTATTTTAAATTACCATTGCTGAAAATTTAAATTCAAGAGGATTTGTTTTGTCTCTGGGGACCTTGAATTATGCTTCTGGCATTAATAATTGTAATGGACTATAACTGTTGAAAGGAATTGTGAATATTGACATAAATCTCCAAATTTTATTCTTAAGTTATTTTCATTTTTAAATGAATAGATACGATCTTCCTCATTGTATGCGAGATGTATGTTTTCTTTCCTGGGAGTCAGAGGACAAATCTGCCTTCTCCCCCACCTGTCTCCCTCCAAATAAAATTCATTATTCATACCCAAACAGTGGTGAGTCTATTGGAATTAACCTTGACAAAAATGTTTTCCTTACCTTTCTAATCAAATAGCACGGATAAGACAGAATATCATCTCCTGACCGGAGCCAGAAAAGACAGCATGATACAATGAACTTTTCCCTTTACTCTCCAGTCGTTCTATGATTTAAATCGAGACATTAGAAGGATTATCTCCACCAACTGCTGGTGCAGGAAACCCGAGTTGTGCTGAGATTACTCCCTCCCCCCCTCCCTCCCTCCCCCTCGCCCCGTTATATTCCAAAGTAACTGACTTTCTCAGGAAAATAGACAGTCACAGATTTCCCCCTTCCTTCCCTGGGAAATGAATGTGTCTCTTCAGTATTTATTTCCGTGTCTCACAGTACCTGTTTGTTTTAGAAGTGCCTTGTGTTTACTAAAGATTGGTCGAGAGCACTGGAGAAGCTGATCAGTGGCCTTTCTCTTTCTGGCTTTTTTTTTTTTCTTTCTTTTTCTTTCTTTCTTTCCTTAAAGCTAAGGTGTGCCAGAGTGATGCACTGATGCTGAGGAGGCATCAACAGCTATGGGACTGTAACCCTGTCAAATGTAAGCACTGGCAGTGTCTACAAAGAGAGATCGTGAGACGCTGAAGCAGAGTTTAGCTGCTGTTAAGCAGGTCATCTGCTCCCTAAAGCTCAGATTGCAGTGTTCCCTAATCATAAAACATGAACCAGTCCAGATGGATTGAATGGAGGACTCTGAATGTGAGCAGTAGTATTATGAACATATCTGAGCATCTCTCCTGCCCTCTTGGATTTGGTCACTACAATGCAGTTGACATCTGTATCCTTGAGACAGTTGTTATTGTCTTGCTAACGTTTTTAATTATTGCGGGTAACTTAACTGTTATATTTGTTTTCCACTGTGCTCCACTTCTGCATCATTATACCACCAGCTATTTTATTCAGACCATGGCCTATGCTGATCTTTTTGTTGGAGTTAGCTGCTTGGTTCCTACTTTGTCACTGCTTCACTATTCGACAGGTGTCCACGAGTCCTTGACATGTCAAGTTTTTGGATATATCATCTCTGTGCTCAAAAGCGTATCTATGGCATGTCTTGCTTGCATCAGTGTGGATCGCTATCTCGCTATAACAAAGCCTCTCTCCTATAATCAACTGGTCACACCTTGTCGCTTGAGACTCTGCATCATTTTGATCTGGATATACTCTTGTCTGATCTTCTTGCCTTCCTTTTTTGGTTGGGGAAAACCTGGTTACCACGGAGATATTTTCGAATGGTGTGCTACCTCCTGGCTAACTAACGCCTATTTCACTGGCTTTATTGTGTGCTTACTCTATGCTCCTGCTGCCTTTGTCATCTGCTTCACCTATTTCCACATCTTTAAAATTTGCCGGCAGCACACCAAAGAGATAAATGATCGGAGAGCTCGATTTCCTAGCCACGAAGTGGATGCTGCTGGGGAGACTGGGCACAGCCCTGACCGCCGCTATGCCATGGTTTTGTTTCGGATAACCAGTGTGTTCTACGTGCTGTGGCTCCCTTATATCATATACTTCCTGCTGGAGAGCTCTAGGGTGTTGGAAAACCCAGCACTTTCCTTCTTGACAACATGGCTTGCTATAAGCAATAGTTTCTGCAACTGTGTGATATATAGCCTCTCCAACAGTGTTTTCAGGCTGGGACTCCGGAGACTGTCAGAGACAATATGTTCATCTTGTATGTGTTTAAAAGAGAGGGATGTACGGGACCCGAAACCGAGAAAACGGGCTAATTCCTGCTCTATTTAAAGAGAACTGGCGCATGTAATCAATCATGGAGTTTTGATAGTATTTGATATATCTGGAAACTTGCCAGAACAGAAATATTTACTTGAATAGTTTGCTATGATCTTAGAGATGATTTTAAAAGGGATTTCAGAAAAGGAAAAGGCAGCTATAAGAGGGGTCACTGAACTTAAATATAGCTCTTGTGAAATTGCGAGGAGACAAATTCAGCAGAGAAGATGAAGAAAGTCAGAACTCAAATCTTCCAAAGGGCGTGAAATAACTAGCACATCAAAGGAGGTTCCCCGTAAAATCAGTTAGTTAGTTACTACCTTATATTTTCCCCCTTGTAGAAAGGTTGTCTTATTATCTTTGTGTCAGAATATACTGTAGCCTTCTGAACTTAAATATATTTAAGAGGAAACAATCAACAACACAGTAAGTGGCTATCCATAAATTATATTCCTGAGGACTTACAGTAGATGTTGCAGATTATTAATCAGCTCTCTCTCTGCTCACATCTTGTACAATTTTCAGTTGTACAAATAATCCGCAATGCATAAAACGTGCACCGGGCATGATGCTTCTGGATAAAATTGCACATTTTGATACTATTTTCACAGAACCGCTCCCTCTCATTTCCATTTTTCCCATACTGTACGTCCCTCGGTTCCATTATGCAGAAGTGGCTTAGTTTGAGGGTGCTACAAGGCCAACTGAGTCTCAAATCACGCTTCCTGCAGAAAGAAATAGCCCTTCCTGACTAGCTGAGTAAGCACAGTCGCCCATGTTCAATGACTTCTTCAATCTTTCATTCCCTTGATCCTGTTAAATTAGCACACAGTATTGATGTAGTGTCCTTTAGGGTGTACTAAAGCTTTTCCTTTATCGGCTACACAGATAATCCTAACGCAAATATGATAATGGCACACAGCAGTGTGCATCACTGCTTAGAAAATTAAAAATAAATAAGRAAACCTTTTCTTTGGGAGGTCTAAATAGCTTACTGTTGTAGCTGCCAATCCTTTGTGTGAACCTAGCTTGCACATACTGTATTTTTATTTATTTTTATTTTTAAGAGAAAATGTAACTTGTGGTCTGTGCCTAATGTTTTCATAGCACATGAAATAGGTCAGTGCTACAGGATAAAAAAATATATACTTGCTTTAAGAGAAATACTTTCTGTGCAGTTGTTGAATAGATATTTGTTAGACAAGTGTTCTTGGAGGAGGTAAGCAAGACAGTTTAGTATTAAATACAGGCAAAAAGCTTCAGTATTTCCTTTTGTAATGAACTGACTTTCAGGTCCACTGATTAAATATTTTTGTTTTGCAAGGGTGCGTGTTAGGTTTGTGTGATAAATTGCCAGGGGTTCAGATGCATGCCAATAAAAGAAATATTTAAATTATTATTTTTGAACCAAATGTGATTTTCTTRGATGGTTATTGGCTTTTAAGAAAGGCCCAATTATTGATCATTGGTGCCTTTTAACACTGCACTATTATTCCTTTTCTTACCAAAATGCGTGTGTAAAGATTGTGCCTATTACTTTTTGTAAAGGAAGCTGACCACATCTGCGCACTTGTGGTTTGAGTCTCGATCTCCCTGGGGTATGTGCTCTTTGTTCTGCTGAGGTGGTTCTGAACCCCTGTACGTTTTTAAAGCTGTAAGAAAGCTGAAACAATGGAATAAAGTAGTATTATGTATATCAAAACCAGCCTTGGCTTTAGTTCCCTGATGTTATGCTCCGTTCTCTGGGGAAGCTCTTTTGGGTTAGAACTTAAGGATGAACTCTCTAAAATCCCAAACTCAAAGCTGCTTACTTGCCGTCTTTCGTGACTTGTGCCGGTTTCTAACATTGTGCAATCTTTAAAGCAGGTTGAAATACGACTTGAAACGTTCCTCCAGCCAAGCTGAACTGTTGCTGACAGTTATCCCTGACAGGTATTACCAAAACTGAGTGTTATTCTCTGCACGTACCTTGTCCTGCTTCGCATCTCTGGGAAGGTGTCTGTTGCCTTCTTCTGAAAAGTTACTGTTCATTTCAGAAGGCTCTCGAGGGCTCCATGCCCAGCTCCTCTTACAGAGAGACTCGGACCTCGTTTAGCCCTGTCGTTACATTTAGTTTCCTGTTTAGGAGGTCTTCAGCGTGCGAGAATTAGTCAAGGAGCAATGAAATATCTAACTTCTCACAACTCACTGGGCTGGTTTCACACCAGTGAGGTAGCTCTGTACCTACACTGGTTTCATACCACTGAACTAGCTCTGTACCTACGCTCCGCGCTCGGACTCTTCCCTGCTTCTGGCGACATTCCTGGTGACAAGTTTCTATGCGACCTCCTGACATTCAAGTGAAGTTCTAGAAAATACCCGTGGTTTTACAAGCCTTTTATTAAAAACAAGGAACCCAACCTGAAGGTAGTAGATCTATTACTAGCGTGGTACTGTGACTACAAATATATCCAAGCACACAAGCTAGCTCATTTGTATTCGTAGTGCCTTAGTTGAAGCCTGCTTGTATAACCTCAGCAAACGGAGTTGATGTACCGCGACTTGAAGCTTTGCTGCCTGCAAACGGGAGCTCGGAAAGGGAGCTTCACATTGAAGAGGCTGCAGCAGAAGGTACGCGTGGCAGCCCACCTGCTCGCTGCCCTCGGGGCCAGCATTAGCAGCACTCTTCTCTGCCATCGTGCTGAGCTTGTGGAGCTGTCAGATGGGACTGAAGAGTTCCTTTTCCCTCAGGCTGTAGCTGGATGGAGAGACTAGAGTAGAAATCCACTACCCTGCAAACAAATGATAGCTTCCCTTTACTACTGCCCTTTTTCTTTTTTCTTCTTCTTTTCCCTGCAAACTCTTCATGTAAGAACTTTTCTTTTTTCCTTTGGCCATACGTGTGGTAGCTTACGTGAATGTAAGAATGCTAATTTGCTTATCTGGACCCTCAATTGCCATTGCTGGAAAATCACACTGTTCTCTGTAAGTCTGAGTCTCCTGGAATCCGTCCAATTAAACATCCCCACCACCGTTAAATGCTGCCTTTCTTATTGCTCTTTTCAAGGACAGAATTTGACCTATAATAGTAGCCAGTCACGTGAATGTTTAATAAGTGGGTTTCATTTTTCAAAGTATTTTCTAGAAACATTATGTTATATTTTGTTCAAGGAAGGTTTGTTATTGTTTTATTAATGCTGTCTGAAGGTTCCAGCTGGTGCTACAGAAAACTGCAGGGCTGGACACTTTGATGGATAAAGAAATTTCTGTCACCCAGTTCATCACTTAGGATTTTCATTCTGTCATTTATGTAGTCTCATGACCTTGTATGAAAATCAGGGTAAGGAATGAGACTTTTAAAGCTTGCGTCTCTTGCCCAGAAATATTGTAAGAGTAATACCTTGCTTTCATGTACCTAAAGGCTTTATGTATTGTAAAGTACCTAGTAAATAGGAGACCTGCCACTAACCAAAGAAACGGACATGCGCAACTCATTCCGCAAGCCAGAGCTGATAATTACTTGTAATAATCAAGTCTCTCAATGTACTGATACTTTGAGGGAGTCACTAGAAACTCCTGGTTCTTTAAAACAATATCCAGTCATGTGAAAAATCAGCTTTTTATAGGTAAAATGTTGAATAAAAAGGTTAAATTGAAGAGGTATGCCTCATAGATAAGCAAAGCAAGTATGTAGAAGGCTCCTTGGTGCAGGTAGGTTGTTGTGCCATTATATTTCTCTTGAAAACTTGTGTAACAGAGGTTATGTAAAGATCGATCCTATAAATGTTTTGAAACCTCATGTCTTCAACCTAAGGAAAAGGCAAAAAAAAGTTCATGTAGTGGCAGCTAAACTGCTACCAGAAAAGTAGTTTTTTCCTTATCAAAATGTGCTTCCTTAATTTCTGGAATTGCTAGGTTGAATTTCTCTTTATTATTCTGTAAAGGGAAAGAAAACTAGTAATGAAAAGCGCAGTGCTGTATTTTAAATGTTTACCTATTGGTTGTCTAATAGTAAGATTTTTTTCATTTTTGCTTACAAAGCCATTTTGTAATTGTATTTGGAGAAGCATGAGGTATCATGCTAAGTTGGTTTTTGTGCAAAATCTTTGTGCTTCCTCTAGTGAAAAGTTTGGAGTAGTTTGCTCTGTTGARGTTACCTTTCATAGATACAGTTTGTGAAGATCTTTTATACATAGCATTTATATTGTTTTCACAAATATTTTTAATTCATTCATGTTTGCCAACTGAATATCTGTAATCACATTTAGATTTCACACTCAGAAAAACAAATTTTATATATATATATATATTTGTAAAGTAGCTTACCAGTCACTATCAGAAATTGGCTATTGAGAAGAGCGTGTCAGTGTAACGATTAGCTATGTCGTTAGCTTGTTATCTAGCCTATGACAAATGAGTTGAAATAGAAGCAGAAGTTGTTGCAACAGTATATCGAGCTGATGGGACGTGCACCAGCTTTTATACTGCCGCRCAGTTGTTTCTCAACATGAAATTATTTTATCTTTCCACATTAGGGTTTGCAGCCAAGCAAATAAATACATGGATCTTTTTGATGCGGCTGTTTGAACGGTGAGGAYGCTGTGTCTCTGCATCGGAGCCTGGCTCGCTGGGGGCTTGGCCCTCCAGGGAGTCTCAGAGCTGAGGTGCAGCGTGCCCGGCACCGCGGYGGTCCTGGACGGAGCTCGCTCGCCGAGGGAGAGCGCCAGGGCTTCCCCGGCCACCACGGCCGGCCGCGGGGGCACAGCGTCAGCGAAGGTGGCCGTGGCCTCCCCACCGGCCTCCAGGAGCAGCTGGTTTTCACATCTTTCTGTTTCGCTGTCACTGCCACCTAAAGGAGAAGTTTAAGCCTTTGCCTTTACTCACCCCTTTACCCCTCTCCTCTTCCATAGGCTGTTTTATGGGAGGAGTGGTGCATCATTTTCCTAATGAGCTGAATTACGGTTATTTTGCCTTTTTTTTTTTCTTTTTCATAAAATACTTTTATGTATATTGTTTGAATGGCAAAACAGACCTGACTTTGTTAACTRGCTGCTGGTTAACTTTTAGGGCTTTTCGGAAAAGGAAGCATCACCGAGGTTGTTTTCTTGTCACTTACAGTATTTTCCTGCAACTTAAAGATAGTATTCTTCAAAGACTACATGGTTTTTGTCCGTACCAAATATGGCGTTTAAGTAAAATCAGGTTTTTTTTAATTTGAAATATATGTATTTAAGTTTTTTTTTTACTATATACTGAATTATACATAAATCTTTGCAGTCATTAAGCTTTTTAAATTGTGAACAAAAGACTATGTCATTCCTACAGATTAGTGGGGTGAAAACAATTTGTGAGGCTTTTTAAAATAACTTCCTACTCAGATTTTTCCAGTCAATCTTAAATGACATAGTTCCTTTCTTCCATCTGATAATAGGAAAATCCTTCCAGAAATACGACCTGAGCTGCATGMGTTTCAAGTGCTCCAGGAGCAGTTTCTGAATGGAGGAAAAGCTGTAAATGGCTCTGTTCTGACATACCTGTAGGAAAATAGTAGCAAAAACTAATCTCCCTTTAACATCCTTAATTTCTGTGGATTTTTCCTTTATCAAAGTACTGTGAAGGATAGGGTGAATATAAGGAAACCCTAGTGCTTTCAGCCATGTTGACAGGAGGCTAGGAAAAGCAATTTCAGGCCGTAAAAATGCCTGAAGATCTTTGGGATTTTATCACAGTCTTATGCCAACTGCTACCAGACTTAACGCTCTTGAGAAGAACGTGACGGAAATGCTGAAGCCTCTTCTATTTACTCTTAATCACCAGGTGACTTGATTTGAACCAAAAAAGGTGATTCTGCTCACAGGTAACTTTTATAAGTGCAATGATTACCAGGGAAAAAGGTTTTATTTTTTGTATGCAGCATTCGTGCCACCTTAAAGCTTGTGATCTAAGTTTACCACCAGCGGCACTAGAAAAAGTGGCCAAAGGTGAAATTTGAGAAGAGGAAGCCCAGGCCCGTCGGCGTTAGTCACGCGAGGGCACCTCTGCATCTTGCTCACGGTATTGCTCTTTGTTTCTTTGTTTTTTTAAAACAAAATATGTATGCTTATTGACTTTCTTCTTCTATATGTTATTGAAATAACCACAAATTCTTTTCCTCATGGAAGTAGTCAATTTTAGGAGGGATTAAAGTGAAAAATAGGATAGTGGGAAAGTATAATGGTGTGTTCCCTGGGGGAAAACACAGTATGTTAGTTGCAGAGCCTGTAAGTATTTTGAATTTCATACACTTTAGGTGGGAAGATCTTCAAGTATTTSTACCCAGTGGAGGTTTCTAGTATGTGTATGATCTCTCATACACATACTCTTTATGTGTGTGCATGTATTATTTAGAAGTTCTCCTTGTCTGATATCAAGATTTAGAATTGTAAATGGACAAATGATATTTTCAGTGATCAGGAAAAGCTGTTCAGACCCATGAAAGACATCCGCTGTATCCACAGGGTTTTCAGTGTTTGTTAACTGATTATAACGCTCAGATTCTCGTTTGCTGCTTTATTGTGGGAGAACAAGTATAGGAACTGTGTATCGAGGGAAAAGAGCTGGCAGCTCCTCAGGTGAACTGCTCCGAGTGGCTTGCCTGCAGTCCTCGCCGCAAATGCACGCGGTCACGTTGTGTCTTTGGGTGGACATACCCCAAGACAGGGTGACTCGTTCTTTTCCTGAAGCAGGTTATGGAGTGAATACCGTTACGTTGCTGTGTCTCTGTGTTCACATCCTTGTTAAAATGATGCGTTTGTCAAATACAGACGGTGCCGTTTTGGACTGCATATAGTTTGCTATTTCCGACTGAAATTCCTGCAGATCTTTTCTGTACGGCATGCCATTGCAAGCCTAGTGCAAGCCCCTTTCCTGGTGGGGAGGGCTGTACAACCCGCAGTGCCCTGACGTGCCTGAGGCATGTGGGCTTGCTTTTGATATTTTTACTATGTGACGTTAATCTTCTGCAGAAGGAATGGCAAAGACAGCTGAAGGCAGCAACGTCTTAAACTGCTTCAGCCAGGTTTTTGCAGAGCTTGTTGATTAGGGGTTTTAATGGCAAGGAAATTCCTAGTGATTTCAAAAAGGAGACCTGTACACTGGGAGTAATGACTTGTTATTAGGTCAAGAACAGATTAATCCCTTTCTCATCCATGTCCTCAGTAGATGAACAGGATCTTCAGAAGAAAATCGTACTATAATCAGATTGATTTGGGCACTCCAGTTTTTATGATGAGTTTTAATGCAACTGGACATACTTAAGGGTTGAGAACAGTCATATAATGGCAAGGTTTCAGTGGTGGTTTTTTCTTCATTTCAAGGGCTTTGGGGACCGCTTTGCGGCTAGAGTCAGATAAGCACTAAGTGTGTACTAAAACAACCAAAGCAGCAAACACAGGCTATAAATGAAAGCCCCTTATCCAAACCTACTTTCCCTGTAGTGTTGGCTACTTAACATTGCCCAGGTAATTACCCATGTTGGCTCATGAAGATGGCATAAAACGTCATGAAATCTGATAAATATAAACCTGGTTACATGCTATCATAATTAAATTATTCTTTACATTTTTAATTTTAGTTGCAAATGACCTTTTTTCAATTCAGGCAAGGTTCTTTGGGAGACCATATTCTTCTGTGGTTTAGTATCTTGGGAACTTGCAACCAATTAATTATTTTCCTTTGCTGCTTGGACATTTCTAGCTGTGCTTTACTTGATCTCTGGTAGTTTTGTTTTGGTTGAGGGGTGTGTGTGTGTGTGTGTGTGGTTTTTTTTTCCTTTTTTAAACTAATCTCCATTCTGCAGATGTTTAAATGTGTTCTTTACTTGACTCATGTAAAAGCCTTTATGAGACTATTAGGAAGGGCATGCCCTTCAAGGGAAATACATCTATTCCTAAATCTACTTAGGCTACGTTCCACTGTGTTTAAAAGAAATTGCTTGTTGGTGTACCTTGTTTAGTAGATTTTGGGTGTCCTGGCCTCCTCAAGGTTGCAAAAATGGTTTCTGCAGATGTCTGTCATCTGAGCATATTAAATAGGAAAAAAACACAAACCTCTTCTATTGGGCTAAAATATTATTTATTACTGATTTTATCTGTAAATGTTACTAACTAAAGCAACTCTTTGTCGGTCATGAATCAGCATTTTGGTTGCGATTTATGGAGGTACTTTATGTTGCTATAGCTATTCTCAGTATTTCCACTGACTTTAATGAAAGTGCAGGACGGTCACTGCTTAAGTGCAGCTGAAAGTTTTCTCCATTTTATCCCTATACATTTGCAACTCCTTTCTGCTGGTTTACCCGGCTTGGGAAGCTTTTGAGAGCAAAAATATGTCTGTGACAGTTGGTGGCTGTGATACAATTGTGCTTTGGTCATCTTATATTAGGAATTTCACTTCATTAATAATGCCTGTATTTTACCTATTGCCAAAATAAAAACGGTGGCAAAGTATTCTTGTAATAATGGTATTCTGTTTGTAGTAAAAAACAAAAACAAAAAGCAGAAAGTTTCTACTTTGGTAAAAAGAGGTTTGAAATGTGATGCAGGTGAGGAATACCTGTTTGATACTTTAGTTTGGGAAAGGTTCCAAGTTCAGATGGTAGATGAAATTCAAGGAACAAATGTAAATATTGGTCCTGAAGRAAAGCAGCCCTTACTTTACATGTTCATTAATGGAATGAGTTTTATCTGTTCCTTGTCAGGAAGATTTTTTTTTTCCAATTTAAAATGTTCACTTAATATGCAGTCACTGACCAAAGAAAGCATTGAGATACTAGTAATTATAAAAATAATAAAGAGAAGTATTAGAAAGCATCACCCCCATCACCATGGTGTGTCTGGATCTTGAATATTGTGTGTAATTCTGGTCCATGGTAGTACAAGTAAAAAGAGTTGTGAGGACTGGCAAAGGTCTTCAAGATAAGGAGCTCTTCTTCTCTGAAGACAAATTAAAGTGACTGAGATTTTTCAGCCTAGAAAAGGATAAGGTATGGGGGAGTATGAGAGCTCTGCAGAGTCGTGAATGTCACGGGGAAGAGCAGCTGGCCAGAGTTGCTCATTGTCTCTCTTCCAGTGTAAAAAGTTTAAATTGAGGTTGCAGTCTGAAAACAAACAAAACTACCTTTCTACACCACGCGTAGTCGCATTGTGGAACTCACTGGCAGAAGACACTGTGGATGCCAAAAGCTGGCACGGGTTAAAAAGTGATTCAGAGAAATGCAAGGAGGAATAACGTTTAATGTGCTGTCATCGCACGTCTGGCTTGGGAGCCCATATGCTGCGAATCACTGGCGGCTGGGAGACTCGAATGGGGGAATTGTCACTCTCTGTTTGTCCTATTCTTACACTCTTCCTTAGACATCTGTTACTAGCTACTGCTGCAGACGGTGCTAAAGCTAGAGCGACTATGGGTGGACCTAAAATGTCTGCTCTTATCTTCCTGCTGCTGCCTTGCTACGTGCTTACTACTCTCCCAGTACTAACCTTGGATACTTATTTTCGTATTCTGTCTGTCAGGAAAAGAATGCACAAACAACTGTTTTTTTATGAATAAAATGAAGTGAAAAATAAACATCCGCGACTGTACATCTTTGTGTGTACGCGTGTGGCCGGTGGCCGGGAGAACAGAAGTGTCAGCGTGCGCAGACATCCCCATCTTTTCTGGCTACCGAAGCAAAAAGCCAGCTGGACGGGCACAGCCACAGCAGGGCTCTAGGGGACTGTGTTGCGAGTTTTCATACCAAGTATTAGGGGAAAAACTTTACTTTTTTTTTTTTTGAATAATTATAATAGTTAAGAGCAGTTTTTTTAAGGGCTTCTTAACCCCATCTAAGTAACATGAAAGCTTTTTTCTGCCTGCAAAACGAGAGTGCAAAAGGAGGGTTGCCTGTGCGTGGCTACRTTGCATTTTCCTTCAAAGTGCCAGCTGGTTTAGCAAAGGTCCAACGTGTCAGCTCCACTTCATCGTGGTGTTAGAAAACTCGTTGTGTCCAGCTGCTACGATAAATGACGTGGAGGTCACTAACACTGCAGTGTTGTTCCACTGGTGATCAGCAGCGTGTCATTTATATCCTGAAATCTGGCCATTCAGAAATGAAAGCAGAATTCAAACTAGGCCTGGGGTAGATGTACCCATGGAGCCGGACGCAGTGGGTAGTTTGCTCTGCCTGTCGGCTTATCTCCATGACTGTATGTCCTGGCCGGAGGTTGGAGGAGAGAACGGTTTCCTCCTCCTCCTTTCGTTTTGCAGTTAGATCAGTTAACATGGGCTTGCCCCAAATAACATCGCATTTTCTTTTAAAAGCGGTACTAGTAGTGCTGTCCTGTGAATAAGATGTAATATTTAGGAGGCATTCAAGGATGTATTTGGTCCTTTCGTCCCTAAGTGCTTTGTATAAACTCTAGTGCCTTGTCTTTAACTGGCTAAGTCATAAAGTTGATTCTCTGTGCTCAATTTTGATTT
This sequence comes from Apteryx rowi, assembly GCF_003343035.1. Classification (NCBI taxonomy): domain Eukaryota; kingdom Metazoa; phylum Chordata; class Aves; order Apterygiformes; family Apterygidae; genus Apteryx; species Apteryx rowi. The sequence continues at coordinate 227,981 of NW_020447198.1, read as the reverse complement.
CCGGTGTTGCGGTTCAGCACTACTGGACCTGCAGGCTAGCTTGAGTTTTCCTCTTGTTTATTAACTCAGGAGGCCGAAAGAATGGGAAAAATGTTAGACAGAATTGTAGCTTGCAGTGTCAGTGTTTAAATTATTTCATGACTGAAGATGTCTTGTTCATGTTCTCGTAGAAGGATGTAAGTGAGCATGCAGCAACCAGCAAGACCCTGGGAGTTTTTATTTTCCTTCCTTACAAATTAATTTTGGGACCAAAGAGTATGTGCTTTCTATTTGGAAAAGAATGTTCTTATGCAACAGATTTTGAAATTTCAGGGGTATATTTGGTTCATATTGTTCTATTCTATTGTCTTTCTGGAAACATTAGTCATGTTACTGGTAATTTAAAATACTGAAGGTTGGAGGCATAGCCACCAACAAACGTTTCATACCTCCTAGCACTGTTTACATTGATATACACAGAGAAATTTCAGTTTAAGAGTCAGGAAGCTGCAATATTTTCATCAAAAAGCATTTTTGCAGCTTTTAAAGTGTGATAGCTTATTATTTTTAATTATATATTATATCCATATATATACCCCTTCATCCCTTCTGCAACCAGAATTCCTATTGACTTCAGGGAAATCTTGGAATTTTAAGGAACTTTGGCTCAGTTTTCTATATTCGGTCTATCAAGGATACGGAAAGCCACAGGTCTTCTGATTTTTAGGCAGGTGCAGCACATTACTCATGCCTAGTTCCRTTGCAGTAGAAGAGAAAGCGTTAGAAGCATTGCTAATAAGGATATAATTGCCACAAGAAAAAAGTGTGCATCTGTGTGTTTGTGTGCTCGACTGAAGACAATATGTTAACATATGTTCAAAAAATCATGTTCCTCATCTCTGTTAATAAAAGCTGCTAAAATGCATGGAACATCAAAGAAAAAAAGGAGAGTATGTGTTAGCTCCAGTTTGCTACGTTGCATTTCATCTTTTCAAAGTATTTTCAAAGTAAGTAGTTTGACCAGAAGGATTTAAAGACAATAGTAATTTTTCCATTTAAGAAATTGTAAGACTATTAGGCTATATTATTTTACAAGATTATTAGAGACTTTAAATACAGATTGTTATGGTAAACACAAGACAATTTAAAAGGCATAACTCTAGAACATTGTGTCTGAATTCCAGCAAGCTTGGCTCAACTTGCAGTTGCAGCCTCGCTTTGCGACCCCCCCGCTCCTCTACAAAAACTGCCTCGCGTTGCAGTTTAACAGGGTAGTGAGCATTTTCCCTTGAAGTGAAATACGGCCGCATGAAAATATAAGGCTTGGGATATCCTGTAACAAATGTATTCCGGCAAGATTAAACCTAGTTTTTCTTTACTGTCAGCTGATGCAGTCCAGTTTGCCCGACAATATTTGAACATTTGAAGTTGGAGTTGAAAGCTCAAGGAAAYGTGAAATATTTTTTATGGGAAGCACACTGTTCTATGTACGTGAGACCAGAATGTTCAAAACATGCAAGTTGTTGCTTAACTATGTGCTGCTGTGGAGGCTTTTTGGTAGCTGCTTGCCGAGCTTCCTTGGGCCCTGCGGAAGGAGGCCTTCTGGCATCCTCCAAGGATCTTCTGCAGAACAAAAGATTATGTTGGTCACGCTTCCGTTTCCTATTCATGCCTTATTTATTGTTGACAACAAAATAATCCCATGCATACGAATCAAGCTCTGGTTGTGTGTCATGCTGTTAGAACTGGGCAAAATGTTTATCTCGGTTCTGAGGGAAATTTCCTAYGAGTTCGGTCTCTTCCCTTCTTTCTGGTTCTTTGCAGCAGCATCTCTAGCTATATGTGAGTGGGCCTGCTTTCCCATTAATCACTTTCCATCAAAATTAGGGCAATATTAGCATACATTAAGTGGTTACATTTATGTTCCGTTGTTCTTGGAGTTTCCTGCATTCACAGCTCCATTTAGAATGTGAATTTAATATTTTRGGACAATGCGAGCAGTGTTTTTCAATTGCTAGAGCCTGTCTACTTGTGCGTTTGCATCCAGCTTGCTAACCGTGAGAAACTCATAGAAGTAGAAGATTGCTAGCAAAATCTCGACTCTGAACCCTACTTAAAAGGCATATTTATAATRATTTTAATATTAATACTAGGAGTTAAAAAAAATAATTTGAACATTAAATTTAGATCCATTTTTTTACTTCTCATAATATATTAGTAGTTTGATAATCAGTTTGGTTCTGAGCTYACTTTCAACAGTTACCAGAAAAGATTTTGTTGTTACTGTTTTTGTTTTTTGGTCTCCTAGTTTTAAAGGCTCAGATCTGGATTATGTAGATAGTTACAGGTYGCAAAATGGGCAGCCTTCACTTGGCAGTCATTTCATCGCTAATACAGTTATTCAGAGAAGGTGAAGTGATGCGTAGGAGTAGATGCGAGTCCATACTGAAGTCTTTTAGACCTGACGTTCTGTGGTTTGGGTTTTAAAGCTTTCAAATCTAAATTTCATGCAGAGCTCACAAAAGTAACGCTGAAGCCATGGCCTTTTTGGACCCTGCACGCTTACGAGTTAAAAACCCTTGAAGAGCGGTTGAGTATTTGATCCCATACACTAAGTTTCATAGTGTGCAAGACAGAAGCTGCGTGATGTTCCAGACACATTTTAGCGGTCGTATATGTAATTTTAAATAGGCCTCGCTGCTCTCTCTGTGGGCTAGAAGTGGCGTGACGACCCCGTAATTCTGCTGCAACTTTGGTTGTGCGAACGAAGGCTTCTGTGGCGGGTTACGGCTGGGGCTTGTGTGACGGGAGCTGCTGCCCAGGCGAGGCCCGCGGAGCACGTCCTTCCTCACTGCGCTCGCCCGCGGAGCCGCCGTCGGGACCTGCGGCAGGAGCTCCAGACGGGCCTCRGCAGYGAGCCAGCCGCCTTACCGAAACCTTGAAGCAAGCGGAGCAAAGCGCAASCAAAGGAAGCCGTTYGCCCGCGGGGATGCGCTCAATGACRTAGCAGTTCTTGGCTGCGCGCAATGCCACAAAGCCTTCCTTGCCGAAAGTCGGTCRGGGAAGCTTTGGACACGTCTACGTTTTGAGCGTTTTAAGAATGTTTTGGCTGAAATCTTACGCCTTATTTTTGAGTCTGTTTTTTCCTGTGTTATTGTCAAATACTGGCTTCTGGAGCAGTGCTCTTTCTGTGCTTGKGGGCAGTTAATTTCTTTCTCCCGGTAGGACTGCGTGTGAAAGAACAGAGAAGCTTATACAGCCATCCTTACCTTTCCTAGTTTTAACTTCTAACCTTAGGGTAGTTCCATTTCTAGAAAAAATCATTCTCTTAGATCTGTATATTGGAAGATTACTTAGAAAAGCCAGAACCATTTTCCTTTTAGTTTTTTGAATTTTTTTAAAATTACTTTTTTTTCCTGTTTTTTTTAATTAAAAAAAAAATCTGTAGATTCAAATTTTATCTATTTTGGTGCCTTTTCAGACTCTTAGCTTGTTCTGTTCATATTCTCTAGACTTTAAGTAACGTTATTTCACTCCTGACTTCAGGTATAAATTACCTATCCGGTAAGTCTGCAAAATGTCACGYGTTCTGGTAGGAGGAAGGTAATCTTAGTGTTCAGATTTGAGCAAGAACTGATCAGACAGGTTCACACTAATTTTCCCCTTTTAGATTGTCATCATTTATCTTTTTCTCTCTCTCTCTATATATATATCTATCTATCTTTTCTCTCTCTTTTTTTCTCTCCTTTTCTCTCCCCCCCTTCTCTGGTGGATCAGTAACCTCATTCCTCTATTTCTAATGTGCTGTGTCCGTAGCTGATTCGGATCTTTAGTTAAGATCTTTCTTTAAGCTTAAAAGGATTTAATCTGCTCTGAAAAGTCCCAGGAACAAGCCATGGCATTTTGAATGGGAATTCTCCGGACTCCCATTCAGGCACAAATCAGTCAGTGTTGCTTTGTCGCCTGCTCCATTTTTCAGGTCTCGGTATTATAGGGCAGCTATCCGCAGGACATTTAAATTTAAAGGTCATTCTCAAATGGCTTCCAGAGGGGCACTAAATAATCAAGAAAGGCAGGACTTTTTGAGGCAGAAATTACATCAGACGGCTGCGCAAGCTTTTGCAAATAACGATCTTCTTGAAGATATAACAGAGAGGTAGAACAGCCTTTCAAACCTGGGGGTCTAAAGCTGAGTTCCCGAGTACCCGTTTGGGGCTCCTGATCTGACCTGAGGTGATTTTTCAGGGTTGCTGAGAAAGCCCAAATCCCAGTCAAGTCATTCAGCAATCGTGAATTTGTTACTGAAACAAGTAAAGAAACCCCACAGATAAAAGCCTATAAACTTCGGGAGATTTGAAATTTGATCATTTTCTTCCAACTTTTCTTCGATTGYTTGTGTCTTCAGCCAAGCTGGGGATTTGGATATTTCGCATAGCTGCTCTTTATTTGTGATTGCCGAGCTGGCTTCCTGCAGCTGAAGGTTACRCCGCTGCCATAAGCACTCCAGTGAAGTAAACTTCATGGGTGCCTCGGCAGAGTGGCTTCTGTTCCCGTTCCTCATTTTTTCATCCATTTATATTGTTCTCACTGCATCTATTTGGTCAGTCTTCTCTCTTCCAGTTCTCCTTTTCCTTGTAGTTGCGGTCAAATGTTTGCAGTCTTTTCTAACAAACTGTATGTGCTTGGAAAATATTCTCTATTGTATTGTGCTAAGGGCATCCCGAATGGAAGCAGCGTCATGGGAGAAGAGGAGGAAAATTTGTGAGAAGAGGGGACTGAAAGGAACCAGACAGTTTGAATCCTTTTCAAAACCACGTTTAGAAAAGAAAAGTTAAGCAACCTTTCTGAATATGGATTAAAGCTACGGTATTGGGATAAAATACCACTYTTTCTGAGGTTAAATGGGGAACTGGAAGTCTCCAGGGCACAAGCAATTAATACCTAACAGAGAGCAGTTGCAAAAGAGGTAAGCTGTGTTCCTCAAAACAGATATCCAAGATTCAGCATTGCCTTCCAAAAGGAAGCGTCTTAACTGGGGGGGCGTAGGAGCCGCCGGTGAGAGGTTGAACCATACGCCGGAAAATGCAATAAAATGAAGCAAACCGAACGGTGACTTGCTTCGGTCTGCTTTCCCTTCCTTTGGCAAAGGGCCATTTGCGAATCTGTTGCATGCTTAATGGGTAGCTTGGTCTTGCCACGTTTTAGTGAGATTTAATTTTGAGGCGTGCTGCACTTTTAGCAAGCTAGCTCGACTGTCATACTTCTCTCCAGTTTCCAGGATGTGTGGTAGAATGAGGTCACTTGTACCATTCTTCAGCTAATATAAGAGGCGTTGTTTTTAAATGCTGCTAGGTGGGTGGCAGGTGGATAAGAATAAATCCCATTTCTTCTCTGTTGGAATCAACRGCATTTGTTTTTCTATCTCCTTACATCATTGAGTAGAGGATTTTTTTTAACTCTGTGTTAATGCCAAGAAGCAGACAACCTCCATTCCTTCGCTGTTCCTTCCCCTTCCAAGGTTTCTGCAACAAAAGAATTAGATTAGTAGTAAAATGTTTCCTAGCAGTTGCACTCTTACATCTGTATACACTGTCTCCATATGAGCATTGGGTAAGAGTTAAACAGTATTGGAAAAGTTATTGTAACTGCCCTGCGCCCTACCAATTTTTAAAGCTTGTATAACTTTTAAGGGGCGCTGGGCAAAGCAGGGCTGTGCTAGAAACGGTATCGCTTTACTTTTAAAGATCTGGGAAATGTTCCTAGCCTGCAGTGAGCTGAAACTGAGGCCTTATTGAGGGTTTTTACAGGGAAGCTCTAAGTCCGGTTGTGAGGATAATTTCCAGCTCAGGACTGTTTCCGGAGCTTGGGAATTTCCTGATTCAAGTGTGATCAGAAAACTCTAGTTTTGCTGAGGCTGCATTTTCTAGAAAACAAAACCRAAAAACCTCAAGTATACTCTACAAAGAGAACAGTAAGAAAAACCTTATACTGGCATTGATAAATTTCTTTGGCACAAAATATTTAAAGAGTCAGAAGTGACTATTTTAGGAAAGTTTATCCTGGGAAGTCAGCACACTCCAGAATGTGCCTCTGCGATTTTTGTATAATCTTTTTAAAAAAAATTTAGAAATTACTTCTATTACAGCCACTATTTGTTATCATTATGTAATAAATATTGCACAGGGAGAAATTAATGACTTTTTAAATACAAACCTTTTCACACATCTCCTGCTTCCAAGTAAAGTTAGTCATTCATGCTTACAGTAGTCCTAGGTGGACAAGAAGATATGATTAATACTCAAGCCATGTTAAAATAAATTGTTAAAATTCTAATGAAAGTAAGAGTCTAGGTTGTTAGTGCAGCAAACCCCGTGTATAGGAAATAATGGTTCTCCACTATATTTGGTTTTCTAAAACCTGTATAAAATAGCAGGGTAATTCTAATACTTACATGGATGCAGCTAGTATATGGAGTCTTAAATCACTAGCTTATACAGTTGTGGTAGCATTACGTATGGGAAGGTTATGCAAGTGATAAACTGTCCTGATAGCACTCGCTCTCCTCCGTGCACTTATGGGTAGTGTGCTTGCAGATGAATCTTTAACTAAGCGTAAAGAAATGTACTATTTCAGAGTGCTGCTGTCTGTACTGTAAATCTTTATTCAAAATAGGCAGCTTAAAAAAGACAGATCTAATTCCTATGGATCGGTATTTCTTCAAGTACCACTGTGGTGTTCCTCAAGCTGTCCTTCGTTTGCAGATGACCCTGGTTATGGCGGTTGTCAGATGCTTCCTGTTCTCCTCTGTCCGTGTAGAAACAAAGCTTTCAATCCTCCTACCCTCCCCAAAAGAACAAGTAAATGTTTGATGACATTAAGGAAGTAGCTGAATAGATTTGCTTCAAAAATGAATAGGAAGGCAGCTGACCTCTGAAAGTAAAGAAAAAGTGTAGATCTGGGGACAGGCAAGTAAGTTAGTGTGAGAAAGTATTTCTGTGAAATTGCGGTCCCCTTTGGGGAAGAAATTGAGGTGTTCTGTATGAGATTAACTAATTTAATGTTAGAAAATAACATACTTTTTCAAAAAATGAGCAACCTAAAAAAATTGGATGTGAGGACAACTTGTCCAGAGTTGCAGAGATTTGGTTTGGAATTTGGTGTCAGGATGGCGAAGAATGTTCTGGCCAACCTTTAAACCAGCAAAGAGAGATTTTGCGAAGGATGTTAACCTTTCCACCTTTTCCTACTTAAGCCCTCAAAGAAAGAATTTCAAATGTAATGCTTCAGGTTTTAAGAAATATGGAGGTCGTATTCATACATAGTTTTGTTAAATAACTAGCTCGTTATTCACAGATAGAACAAATTAATGCCTTTACAAATCTGTCCTGCCCAACAGTAATTGCAGAGGCAAGGAAGACCATGATTTAGTGAAAATACTGGTTTTGAAGTCGTCATTTTTTGTTTCTGCACTAATGGTCATATACAGCTTGTCTGCAAATAATAAGCTGGCTAACAATTAAAAATTGCAAGCAACTTTGCTGTACACGTCAGCGAGAAACCCTCCACCCTCCTCCCCGCGGATGGATGTCGGAAGGAAATACAAATTGAGGGAAGGCAGGAACCCACTGAGTGGTTGCGAAGATTCATTTCCATAAGAAATGAGGCTAAAAATACGTTTTCATGCAACACTAATAGTGATGTATTGGTGGGAACAAGCTTAATGAAGAGCTGTCTTATGCGCTTACAGGATAACATTGTTCCCGTAATTGGGTGCTGAAAGCAGGCCTCGTTATTTGTTGCAGCAAATCCCATAGGAATGAGAAGATAAAGAAGCTAGGGTCACAGAATGATGATGAAGCTTTTGAAAAAGATTTAAAATAGAAACAATAAACATGAACACGTCTAATRACAAGATGGTGTATGGACGATACCAGTGCCAATGTTTAGGCAGCAGTATTAATGTTACGGAAACAGAACATGTTTTCAGGATGCCAACAACATTTTATAAAGCCTGTTCAACCAATTCAGCAAAGTAACGCTTGAGAAAATAACGGGAATATTTATTAAATATATTAAAAGTGGAGTGTACAATAAACCGACTGCTTTTGTCTGAAGCAATGTTGGAGGATTTTCGTGCCATCTGGACAGCAGTTTCTTAACCTTGGAGATGGTAGTTTTCAGTAAACTGGCTGGAAAGTCAGATTATATTCTTGTTTCAGTGCTTCCCTGACCTTCCTGTGGGTGGGATGATTGTGATGGTGGTGGTGATAGATGGCTGTTGCTGTTCTGAGGGTGGCGATATAGCTTGGACAAGAAGCTGCAGATCCAAGGACTTGGTTGCAGAAKGGGTGCCACTCGGCATGGGTGCCACGCAGGTTAGCAGTAAGAAGCTAAAGGGAAATAGTTTGGGGCTGTGCTACTGCTGAAACAAAAGGAGATTGCTTTATTGAAGTACGTTGAATAGTGTTCATGGTAAAATATTAAGCTTTGTTATAATTTTCTTAAGGGGGAAGAAGAAAAATATAATATCTCTTAATTTTATGACTCTACATCAGTAATTATTTAAAATAACACCATTTTCTTTCTGAAATTGGTTTACAGTTTACTTTGTAAGAGTATCAGTAGACTCTGAAACGTCTCTTGTCTTCGTTCCCGGTTGCAGTCTGCGCTGCCCTTGTACTGTGCGGCAGCAGCATTTCTCTGCCCCTGTAATTTTCAACGGCTGAGATGCTGGTAGGCAAAAGCCAATTAGAGAAAATTACTCCTTAGGAATGCCACTGTCTCAAAGAATAGCGTTCTCGCTAACATTGGCCATATATAATGCGTTTTACTTATTGCAAAGAGATTGACACCTGCTTTAAGAAAGGTTTTAGCATAAAATGTTCAAAACCTAGTGACAATATATTATTTTCTATATGCTAAAYGAATATGTAGTACAGTCATTTGCCTTAACTATAATAAGTCATTTTCTTCTTAGAAGTGAAATACTAATATAGTTTGTGTTTTATTTTTATGCTGCACAGACCCCTTTTAGTGTATAAGACATTATATGTATGCGTACAATTTAAACTAGACCTTGCAGCTTTTCCAGGTGTTTTAATAATTAATCATATTTCTCATGTTAAAAACATTTGATTTTAACATATGTTCATTGATTTGCCTGTCTCATTGTATAATATATAGTTTTTTTTAAAGTTTGGTTTCCCACCATGCTAACAACCAGGCAAAATATTTTGTGATACTGTATGTGTGAAAAACCACARGATTACTTCTTAGCAAAGTAATGTATTGTGCTTTGTGTGAAAATCAAAGCTAAAAGTTAAAACCAAGAGCAGTGATGATGTAGAGTACGGCTRAATGGGATTTTGCTGGGAACACGAGAGCGCGGGGCCCTTACCAGTGTTTATGAATGCCGTTTGGGGTGATCGTAACAGTCCTGCAGTTCACTGTTATCAGCCTACAGATAAGGATATAATCACGCAGATATGGATTTAATCCGAAGCTCTGCAAGGTCGATGGAGGAATTCACAGCTCTCCAGGTATTAGGAAGCGATACTGGGACTGTAGTTATTACCGCTAAACTTTGGAGTTACGGAGCTGTTTCTCACGTGCAGCCAGATAAGCGAGGTAGAAAACACCGCACTGGAGCCAGCGCTTGGATGGCCGCGGGTCCTAGCTGAGTTTTGACTGAATTTGCGTTATTCGGTGGGGAATGGTGTTTTCCAATGTACATTCTAGTATGGGTGGTTAAGAGTGTTCAGTGACAGAGCTCCYGTATACCCTGGGAAAACAAATACTCTGCTCATGCATCTGACTGTAATTTTAGCAGTTTCATCTGTGATAATTAAGAAAAAAGTCCGGGTTTTCAGAGAAGCCAGAGAGAGGCATGGCGTATGGTTCCTGCCGCCTCTCACTGGGGCAAGTGGCTCCTTCCCTTGGGCAAGTATAAATATTGGAAGTGCTTCTCTTCTGCAGCTCTGTAATAACATTAGTTAATTAAAAAAAAAAAAAGTTAAACTAAGTTAAACTATAATGTCAGAGTAGTTAAAAATGCACAAGTATGTACAATCAATTATAATACTTAGGGAAGATAAAATTTTCCATAATTATAGTAGTTTATTTACAAAATGGTTTACATATGCGTTTAGTGCTTTTTCACAAACAAATATAGGGATAAGATATGTAAACTTATTGATATTTGTGTGGAACAATCCCATTTGGAGCTTGTTTTGCAACCTGWTTTAAAATTTGGATTTTTTTACATGTAATCAGTATTACTGCGTTGTTAGGAGTGTAAATGACACTTACTGAGTGGGGTTGTCTGTTCCTGATGGGTAGTGGCTGCTCAAAGAGAGAGGCTCAAGGCACGGGAGCGGGAGAGACAGGGAGTAGGAAAAGGTGCAGTTGGAGCTYCTTGAACATATTTAGTACCAATAACATTAACTGCTCTGAGAAAGCAGCAGCCAAAACTTGGAGATTTAGTCTTGACTGTTTCAGTTCTTCATCTGTAAAATAGATGCAATATTTCACGGGACTGTTAGGAATTTGTTCACTAATATTTATATAGAACTTCCCTAGCGTAGCGATGAAGGCCGAGTGAAAAATAATAATGAATAATTTTCTGTCTAGAGCATGTTTTGGATTCTGTGTGATAAGGCTTTGGTTGCCTGCTGGACAATAATTAATTAGAATTTGTGAATTAATTGCTTAGTGACTGAGAATTAATTCTTTGTACTGAAGCAGGAAAAGTGTAATGGAAAATATGTGAATGAGGGACTGCTTATACAGCAAATCCTGTTTTTYTTCTTTTTTTTTCTTTCCTTAATCTTTGTTTACTTAATGTTGTATATGTGTTAGTAGYGCAAGAAAGAGGAGATGAAGATGGTAATTACTGATGTTGGAATCCTTTTATTACTGACATTTAGATAGCACTTTTCTCAAACAGAAGGGGGACATTCAGGTGTGCCTGCCTGCTCTGCAAGGAGGAGGCTTCCTTGGRCAGCCAAGCGGGGCTCTGAGCGCTGCTCTCAGCGCAACGGGAGGTTTTCCAGTAGTCGCATATATAAACAGGCAAATATGTTACCGTGTTGTACAGGAGGTTAAAAAATGGTGCCTTTGCTCCTGTTTAAGGTAAGGGATCTCTTAAACCTTCACAGAAGTCTCTACAGAAGGATAGATGCGTGAAACGGAGGTGAGTGTACCAAGAGCTCCTACTCCGAAGAATTTCCCACGGCTAGTTTGGCAGGTCCCTGAACGTCGGCCCCCCGTCGCTGYTGGTTAACCTGCTCGGTGACCGTCCCCATCGCGGGCCGTGGCAGCGCCGTGGTGGCTCGCGCGTGCACGCTCGGGCTCGACCGCTGGTTACCCTTCTCCGTGAAGGATACCTGGGGTTAGGCCTGCACGAGTCCCTGCGTGCTCAGCCTCTGCTGGTTGGGTGTGGATAGCGTGGGGCCCCGACCGTACGGCTGCTAATAAAAGTAGTTAATTTACTCGTGCGACTTCCTTATCCAGACCCTCCTTACCTTATTCCTATTCCTGTATTTGGGATTTACATTTTCTTACTTATAATATAAAGTGGGTGGCGCTTGCAGGTGAGAGTTCAGATGAGTAACAAAGAAACCTTGGTTTTATTCCTTTGACCTTTTAAAAATACTTTTCTCCTTCTCCCACCATCACGAAAAATGAAACCCACTTGGCTGCCCCATCTGCGGTGTGAGGGGGGAAGCGTGTGTCCCGCCGGGCTTTCCTGGCGCTCGGTCGCTGCCAGCCCTGCTGCGGACCTGCCGCTTGCTCTTCCTGCTCCTAGGTGTGTCGGTAGAGATCCTGTTTTGATTTGCAGGACTTGGAAAGAAGCATTGTCCCCTCTGAAAAAAATTGGGGAAAAAAGATAAAATTACCTGCCTATCTATTTAAATATATAAAAGCTGATTCTGATCATGTTTTTTTCTACATCTGTATGGAAGATTGATTGTGGAAGTAGTTATAGTTTGAATCCATAAAGACGCGACATTAGGAATACTTTTATTTATAAGGCCTTTATAACATTTGTATTTCTGGAGTTAAATTAAAATGACTAGTTATTTGATTTTCTTGAACACATCTGCATCAGATAAACAGGATGAAGCATTTAGTGATGGAGAACCTTGCTCATAGCAACAGGGAGGCTTACTCGTTCAGGAGGAATAATCAGCCACTATTTTCCTCTCTTTAATTGTAACAATTTTTGAATAATTGTTGAAAAATAGCAGAAGAACTTTAGGTAAACTTTTCAGTAAGCCCTTTCATTTCACAAAATCCATTCTTAACTAAAAAGCAGGGTAAAAATATAAACAGCTTATCTACTGTCTGCACTTTATTTGTGTCTGCTGGCTCTCTGTTAATGTCAAAGAGATGTATGTTGTGGTATTAGCAGGTCTGACATGGATTACTTTCAGATTCACTCTGTTCTTTCTGATTCCCATCTCCTGGGCCGGAGCAGTGATATAATTACTGCAGTTTCTCCTTGAGCAAAAAGAACCTTGAAGGAAAGGAGCCTGCAATCTTGTTATTGTACAGCCTCGATTTCTGTCTAGATTCTGTTCTTTTCTTAGGTTGCAATGTGATTTAGAAATACAATTCTTTTTTGCCATTTATATTTCACTTCTTTCTTTTAAAAATGAAATGTTATTTGTATGTTCAATACATATAATTTCTTTAAGGTTTTTCTCTGTTAAATCTGCAGATATTGATTTATATTTATCTAAATTTAGGGTTGAAATGCAAAGTATTGTATGTGCCATTGTCTTTTAATTGTAGGGAGTGCTGAACAGTTCCTGGCTCTTACAAAATCAGGTTCTTTTTCTTGAAATGTGACCAACTAGCTAATACAATTCGTTGTGGGTGTGGGTTTGCCTGGAAAACGGCAGAGCAAGCGCTGATGTGTAATCTCTCTTTTGAGGAATATGTACTGTATTTCTGAAATACCCTGTGACAATAGCTGCCAAAATTAGTAGAACATTGAGATTAGGAATGTTTTAAAAATAAGAACCTGAAATCCTGCTTGCTACAGATTTGTAAATGACTATCAATTAATATCYTAATATTGTGAACACAATCATGAATATTCATTTTTCCCATTTGTATGATTGTATTTATTGTAGTTTTATATCCCATATAAACAGGATGTTGTAGTAACATTTTAGAGGGTTGTAYTCACTCTGAAATTTTATTTAATTGAAGAGTTCATTTCTAAAACATAAAAAATAAAAGGCTGATGTTTTCTCATCCTGCCTTTGAAAGCCTTTTCAATGTGAATAATTGCAGTACGAACGCTGCAACATTTTCTCAATGTAAGGAGCTCCTTTTTGTGGAAGGGGACCGTAGATACTGGTAGCCGTAGAGGCAGTTTGGAAGAAGGATGCGTGTGGCGCTGCTGATGCGTTATGCTTCGCCGTGGGTTCAAATGACAATTCCGCTCTGTTCTGATTAAAAGTTGCAACATTGCTTCCTCTGCCACAGTTCCTTCTCTCATAAAATTAAAATACAGTTTTCCATCAGCAGCTCCGTAACGATGCCTCAAGCCAGTGTGGCCGACGAGTGGCAGGGCTCGACCTCCTGTCTAGTCCTCCCTCTCAGTTTTCCCTCGTCTTTCACACCTGCAAGTCAGGTTGTGTTTTCTGGTATGAAATTCAAACTATGGTCGTTGTTTAAATAGTGTGTTAGAAACTAAAAGCGGCGCAAATACAAGGAAAAGCCTTTAGAATGCAATCGCACCTAGCTGTTACCTACTAAACGCTGTTCAGCAGTGTGTGTCGTGAGCCTCTGCTTGCAGAAGGTAGAAGGTTGGTGCTTGTGATTTCCCAGATGATTGAAGGCATTCAAAGCTCTTCAAGGCCATGCCGCTTCTCAACTCTCCTCCTACCTCTGTTTGTTCATTCTCCTTTGGTCGCCTGGGTGTGTGAGTCAGGGAGAGATGAAAAGAAAAATTATCAAAGCAGAAGGACGTAGAGTGAACAAACTAGATATTTTAAAAAATATTGACAGTTTCTGAGCTATACCTGGCAGTCCCTTAATGTTCCAGAGCAATGGGGCTTTGCATTATATTTTGAGTTAATGCATATTTTCAAGTTACCCAGCACCAAGGGTATTCCTGAAGAACACTTATTGGTCCAGCTGAAAATGTGTAGAAGAGAGAAGCTTTGCAAATCAAACAGCATGAATTTTTTATGTTTTGGGATCTTTGCTCCTTCTTTCTATTCTCAACCTTTTAAACTTGTGTTAATGAACTCTCTAACAGGATTTTGATTTATGACATACGGTTTTCATGTTAATATATCAATTATTTTTCTCCTGTTAGAGGGGAGCTCCGTACTTTGTCAGTCATTTGACCCCTCTTGTGATGATAGTCTGCTTGCTCTGAATGTTTGAGAAAGAGCTTAYAGAGACTCTCCCCCTCCCCGCTTGCTCACTGCTCAGGACATGGAAGATTTTGATTAAATCCTGTCCTTGGTTTAAGGAGGATATAGATACATATTTCTCACATCTCAAGGTCCTAACCTGGAGGTAAACAGCTGATGTGAGATGGGTGTGCTCTGCCTCTCATGCTGACACAGCATAGGCAGCAATAAAAGAGACTGTGTCAGTTTGTATTTCCACCGCATAAGAACAAATCTTTTAATGACAACTTGCCTCTGCTACTACAGGATTCTCTAGTGCTGAATCATTTTGGTACATCACTTCTGTTTTCCTTTTATAATTTTTGTATGTGTTTGACAACTTTAACGCAGAATTGTTTCTGAGAGTTGCTGTTTTCAGGTTGATTGGTGTGCAAATAACACAAGGAACATTCTGCACAAACATATTAAGGTTTTTTTAGTATAGAGCTTTATAAGTAGGGAGGAATAAAATCTATTTGGAGTTAGTGTAATTGCAGAATCAGTGGAGGGATTTAAAAATAGCTAGTCTCAGATGGTACTTGATAAAGGTAATTAAAGCATGAGGAGTAATGATAAAAACCTTTTGTTCTGCTGCTCTCCTGTAGTGCTTCAGGTTTAATGTTTTACAATCAAAACAGTAGTTTCTGGCCTTGAAACCTCACTGTGATGGAAACTTCTTGTCTGCTGCAGAAATGGAAAAAAAAAAATTTAGTCTTGTTTAAATATATACATCTATAAATAAATATACCTTTTTGAAAAGGTGTTAATTTGTAAGCTTGATATATTTTTAACCATTCATAATAATGTTGTTTTTTTGGAAGAAGTGCCATCTAGATAAAATGGCATGTTAATAAAAAGTGACCTTCTGTTAATTTCTCATGTCTATAGTATTTAATATTTGGTCACAAATAAATTTGAAAGGGATATGATACTGGTTACATAGCTGTCCAGATGGATATTCTCATGTGAAAACATTGGTAACCAGCTGCTGCCATAAATGTCTACAAGTCGTACTATAAGCAGATGCAGTTCACAGTCTACTGTGAATAGAGTCTATGCCACTTGGATATGGTCCCAGTAGTTCCTCTACCTGCAGTGTGATTTTACTGATAAATGCACCTAACAAGCTGATGCTTTTTTTTGCCAAAGATAGACTTTTTCCAAAGATAGTTTCCTTTACAAGGCTGCATTTTCTGACAGATATAGTTTTTGTACCACATGAATTAACAGTAATTATACTATATTTTTTCTATGTAAGAATTGGGAACCTAGTTGCCTGACATCTATTTAGAGGGATCTCGACAGGCTGGAGAAATGGGCAGAGAGGAACCCATGAAGTCTGACAGAGAGGGAAGTGCGAAGTCCCGCACCTGGGGAGGAATAACCCCAGGCACCAGGACAGGCTGGGGGCTGACCAGCTGGAGAGCAGCTTGGCAGCTGTGTTGTCCTGGTGCACAACACGTTGAGCATGAGCCAGAAAAGTGGCCTTGAAGCAAAGACGACCAGCGGCACCCTGGGCTGCATTAGGCAGAGCATTGCGAGCAGGTCGCGGGAGGTGATTCTCCCCCTCTACTCAGCCCTGGTGAGGCCACTCCTGGAGTGCTGGGTCCAGTGCTGGGCTCCCCAGTACAAGAAGGGCATGAACGTAAAGGAGCAAGTCAGGACAAAGTTAGGACCTTGAGACATGAAAAATATGTATGTATATCCTCCTTAAACCAAAGACGAAATTTAATCCAAATCTTCCATATCCTAACCAGTGAGCATTCAAAGGGGGCTCTCTATAAGCTCTTTCTCAAACTTTCAAAGAAAGTAGACTATCATCATGAGGGCTACAAAGATGGGCCGCAAAGATGGTTAAGGGCTTGGAGTGTCTGATGTGTGAGGTGCAGGTGAGAGAGCTGGGACTGTTTTAGCCTGGGGAAGAGAAAGCTCGGAGGGATCTTACTGACGTGTAGAAATATGGGAGAGAGGGAGGGGTTGTAAAGAAGATGGTGCAAGAGTCTTCTCAGTGGTGCCCAGTGACAGGACTAGAGGCAGTGGGCACAAACTGAAATACAGGAAATTCTGTTTAAACATGAGAAAACACTGTTTTACTGTGAGGGTGGTTGAACACTGGAACAGGTCGCCCAGAGAGGTTGTGGCGTCTCCATCCTTGGAGATACTCAAATCCTGACTGGACACGGTCCTGAGCAACCTGCTGTAGCTGCCCCTGCTCATGCAGAGGATTGGACTAGATGATCTCCAGAGGTCCCTTCCAACCTCAGCTCTCCTGTAACTCTATAATATTAGGAGAAAAACTTTAAAATTGCTGGAATTTGACAGTATATTTCTGTACTGATAAGTTTTCTAGCTATGTTGTTTATACCAAAAGTTTTCCATGTTTTTTTTGTTTTGCTGTGCTTAGAAGAAACCTCTTCTGTGCCTTTTTGCTTGTTCAGGCAGATGAATTTATCTTTTCGGGGATGAAAGTTTTACAAAGGATATGTTTTACCCAACTTCGCAATGTGAACATATAATTGAAAAAAAAAAAAGTCAGTGATAGAATCATTTATGGAAACTAAAATTCTGTCATTTACCTGGGAAGTGGGAATGTTCCTTTTTCGCTGGCTCCGCTGCTGAGGTGAATTCTCATATGAAGCCAAGTGGATATTTAAAGTCTCAAGATTGCATACAGTTAACAGCAGTATGTGGGTTAAAGTACATTAAAAATCACCTTGTCAGAAAGATTACCTTGTAGAAAGTAAATGTGAATTTTTTGCRATCTCCTCCTACTAACTCGCTCTGTAGATAATAAAGTGACTGCTACTCTCTAGGTAGCTCACTCCCCTTTCAAACTAAGATGCTTTGCATGGAGTCGGCTTTGTGTACTCTAGCACAAAGGAGATAGGAAAGCTTTGGAAGACCCTAGCTGCTATCGGGGAAAAAAATTTTAATCACGATAGCACCGTTCAGAGCTGGACAGCTGCGCTGGGACAAATGAAAGTTTGCAGCAGGCGACTTCTGTCCCGAACCAGGAGCCTGCTTCTGCAGGAGGGTCTTCAGTTACCACCTCAAAATTTCTTGTTCCCTTCTCCCTGTCTTTTCCCTTTCCCATAGATTTATCAGGCTTGTTCAATATGAGATTGCTCCTCTTTCAGACAAAACCAGAATGTAGCAAAACACAGTCTGGACAATTTCAGCTTTTAAATTTTTTACCCTGTGCCAGTGTTGTGTTTTGGACTACTTACTGAGGTCATCTAAATTGCAGAAGTCCAGGCATATTGCTCTGTTGATGCTTTTTTTTTTTTTCCTGAGTGATTAACACTTACAAATGCTATTTGTTGCCTAAATCCAATATCCTTTCTCCTTGATTTTATTGATCATCTAGCAGTGGTGTTCCATCTCCTGTGCATGGAATATGTTGAATCAGCCCATGTTTTGAATAGTGGAAAATGCTGCTTTTCAATTTTTGTTATTTTCTACTAACTACTACGTTAGTGGTACATTGCAAGAGCCAGGTAATTTGTCCGTCTGGCTCCAAATCCGTCTCATTCTGCTTCCTCAAGTTTGTAGTCTGGGAGGGTTTAATGGAAGATTTTCTTCTGAACAGGACCTGTTCCTCAGTTGCATGCAAGTTTTTCCTTATTTGATGGATTAAGCTTTTGAATCAAAATTAATTTTTGTTCATTTAATCACAGTCCTCCTAATTAGTCCTAAAGAAAGTCCTCCTAATTAGTGCTACCTCACTGAAACCCGAAGGAGACATTCTAAGCCTCGCAGCAGACATCCTGAACAGAAGCAGAGACGGGGTGAAGACGAGGTCCATCTAGGAGGCGGGGAAGGGGTGTTTAGAGATCACCTTGCCCAGCCTGTCTCTCAAAGCAGGACTGTCGCTATCACTCAGTCAAGTTAGCTGCAGCTTTGTCTAGCAAAGTGTTACGAACCTCCAAGGATGGAGATTTCGAAACCTGAGTAACCTGTTCCAATATGCGCTACCTTCCTGGTGTCCAGGCTGAATCCATAGTGTGAGCGTGCATGGACAGAACACATCTCAAAGAAAAATAATTAGAGGTAGGTAAGCTTTTGTGATTTTTGTCTCTTCCATCAAGATTAGTGGCAGTCCTGTTAGTGCCACCTTGACCAAGCAGTTGCTGTACAGAGTAGCTAGTGTGCTATCAATTCACTGYGGCTTACTGGCATTTAATTCTCAGTGTAGACTGCTCTGAAGATCCAATTCCCAATAACATTCTGCATCTGTTAGGTTTTATAGAGAGTGGAAATGCATGTTTTCTTTAGTACTAGAAGGATTCCAGAAAGCTAGAAGTTTGCAGGCTAAGTCAAGCTTATGGCGCACTATTATAACGTGATACTTTAGCATTTTTAGGAAAACTTTAGGAACAATTCTGCTTCATTTAATGTTTAAACACTTAAAAAGTAGGTTTGAGTGATTCAGGAGACACTTATAGACAGGCTATGAAATTACTTAATTCTTCAAAGATCTTGTAAACAAAACAAAGTTATCACTTTTTTTAATGAAAAGTCTGAAGAAGTTACAGTTTAGATGTAAAACAACTTTTTTGTAAAAATGATTTTAAAAAAAGTAAGTTTTTTCACATTAAAGGAAATCCCAGCAAACAACCCAAARTTGGGTTGGGAAAAAGTTTTCAACCTAATTGTCTTTGAGATTTTAAAACTATACAGAATCACAGAAAAATGTAGGCTGCGGGGGACCTTTGGAGGGCTCAAAGCAGGGCTAGCTGCAAAGTTAAACCCTGTTGCTCAAGGCCTTTTTCAATCAAATTTTGAAAATCTGCAGGGATTCCAGGACCTCACCGGGCAACCTCTTCCGATGCTGCACTACTCTCTTTGTGAAGAGCTTTTTCCTTATGTTCAGCCAAAATTTCCTCTGTTGCAACTTGTAACCATTGCTTTTAATCGCTTCCCTTGGTCTCCTCTATTAAATGTATACATAGAAAAGTAGAAAAATGAGGGCTCCATTTTCACAGAATTAAGAATGTTGGGGGACCAAATATGTGGAGTATGATAAATTTCCTCAAAGAAAATCTAGTGTGTTTCAAAACAAAGCCATCGATTCTGTCTGCTGACAACTCCACAAAGCATAGATTTATACATATTTGAAAGACGTTGTTGAGTTTTATGTAATTTTTGAATAGTGATGTCAGAATCATTATACAAACGTAGCTTTTACTTTCGAACCTTAAAGCCACAGTTCTGCCCCGTCAGTAGGACTTCTGCTTTTGACTGCGGTGAAAGCAGAGTCAAGTCCTGAAATACCTGATTGAGAAAGAGAGGAGGAAAGAAAAGCAAATACCTGATCTTCTTTCCCAAATTAGTTACATTATTTGGCAGTGCCAGACAGTAATTTCGCTGTCAGCGTCACTGCGATTTATTTTACAGTGCGATCACCTGTTCAGCAGCCACTTTGAGAACGGGCGCTCGGGGTGGCCATGGGGTTCTGCGCGGCGGACAGCGCGTGGAAGGTTTTCAGCTACAGGCTTAGTGCAGGAATTTGGGTTTCGTTTACTTCTGCACGTCCGAATCGTCTGAATTATATGGAAAGCAAGCATCCTCCTTGTCATTTTTCTGTCTTGAAACGACAGTAACCGAATGTGTCGCCGGTGGGTGTGTAARGGTGCGGTAACGACGGACCGAACTGGAGCTGGGGGAGGCGAGCGCAAAACCTTCTCTCTTAACTCGCTCAAAATTCTCGGTGCTGACTCATTCAGAAAGTTGGATTTGGCTCCCTAACTGGATTATTTCCAGCTACCKCAGTTGATATTTGAGGTTTATTTTTATCTATTACTAATTTCTACGAAACTGAAAGCAAGARCGGTGTCATCGTGAAGAATTGTGTTTGAATGTTATGGTGAGGAAATTGCCTGCAGAAGATGCACAGTCTTATTAATTACACTTTTAAGCTGCTCTCTGCATTCATCTGAATTCTTTATAGTAATGAATATCAAAACAGCAGTTAATTACAGCGATACCATTTTTGTTCCTCACCTCATTATCTCTGTCTTGCGCTCGTGTTTTGTGTCGCTGTCGGCTGTGCGGCACCAGGCCTGGCAGGGGGAAGTGCGAGCGCAGCGCCGGCAGCACAGGAATAGACTGGCAGATGGCAGGAGCGGCTATTTATAGCTTCAGCCAATCTGCCTGAGGTGAACGCTGCCGAAATAGTCTGCCACGATTGTTTTCAGCTATTAGGGGGCTGAGAAGAAAATGGGAGGAAAAAGTCAGAATTCGCGTTCTTCAGAAGCTACCCTGGAAGTGAAAGTATCAGTCAGTAGTGATTTATGCGTTTTAGAAACGGTGGAAGCTGCTGCTTTTCCCTCTTGGTTTCTGCTCCAGCAGTCCCCCCGCAAACCTTCCAAACCCAGGCGGCGTTGCAGCTTTGTAGCACTATCCGTGCCGGAGCTTGAAGAATTTATTGTTCTGGGGAAGTTCTGCTGCCATGGCAACTYGGGCACACTGAATTTTAATCACAAGGCACAATATATGTTTATGAAGATAATTAATGAAAAATGCTAACAGGGATGTTTCTATTACGTTACTAATATCTGTTCTGCTGTGTTTCTCACTCTTGCTATCCTGCCCAAAAGGAATGCAGAAGGGCAGGATTTTTAAAATGATTAATGTTACTGTTTTCATCATAAGCAATTTTGTTTTCCAAAACTGAATCAGGTGAAACATTATTTTCTCAGTGTTGAACCTGGGCACGTCCAGGTGAAGTCTGGTTTTGTAGCCATGAGCATGCAAAGCCTCGTAAACCACCATGTGCACCAGAGGAGTTAAACTTGGGCAAGGAGCAGCATGTCGTCCTGAAAACCCAGGCTTGGGGCTGACAGCAGGTGCGCGCGGAGGAAGAGCGATGGAGAGAGCGTTCTAAGTTTCGCRTTAGCCGAAGGTACGCCTTCCCGTGGCCGCTGCCTTTCTCTGTTTCCTGCAGGTGTTCGCCGGGCGCTGGGTGCCCTGCCGTGGGCCGCGGCTGTGCCGGCGCCGGGTGCGGGAGCCTGCCGCCGCTGCCCTGCGCGCGGTGCAGGACGGCCCTGCCAGGCCGGGATGGGAGCCGCCGGAGGGGCCGGGGTTCTGGGGCCTCGAAGCGGAGGCCCAGGGCCCTGCGTCTTGGCAGTGCYGGGGGGGAATTTGCTTAATCTCGTCCAGTTTGACGCTTGAAGCCTGTCGTATGCTTCTGTTGTTGCTTTTTAGTTTGACTGCAAGCCGGGCGCTAATTCTGGCTTCCTGTGAGTAGTTAACATGGTTTGTCGTGAGACAGTTTGTATTTTTAAAAGAATTAAAGGCAAACCAACAAAAAGGCACACTTTTAGTTTTGAACTGAGCGGAGCACCGACCTAGTGGTTCTGACATGGTAAGTCTGTTTAATTATTCCCCATGTTTTCCTCATTTCTCTCTGACCCTCAAGCATGAAGATTTTAATGCTGTAGCTGCTAGTGAAGTGAAATGTCATCTATCTCATTACCATGATTTTTTGCTGGGTATGTACGACATGTGAATTTAAATGCTAATGAGTGGATTTTTTTTTTTTTAAGTGTGTTGACTTGTGAAGTTTCTTTTCAAATAACAACCCAGAGCAAGAGTTCTTCTTTCGAACATGAGTAGTATGTGATAACAATTAAACTTTATTTTGGGACAGGAAAGCCGCCTGCAATTCAATTGAAAATGTCTGTGTCATTATTTGCTACTAGCTTTCTCAGGTGTTCACAAAATACTACCTCTGTTACGATACGCCGTGCGTTTAATGTGCTGCCTTAATGGTTTCATTGCTGTGTGATAGCTTTCAACGGGCTGGGAAAACCGAGATTCATTCTGCTCATTAAAGGGTTGTGTATCAAGTTCAACTTCATTAGTTTTGATTGGGACTGAGTTGGTGCCATCTGTGCTGTCAGTATTGTACGTCTTTCATAGAAAAGATGTGAGATCTGAAATCCAATTCTGTCGTGGTGTATTGCCCTCTTACTTTGTGTGGTTTCATACAAAATTAACTTGGCTAGGTTCCATTTCTTTGTAGCTGAGCTTTTTATTTTTGGCTTCAGTTAGCTTGCAGTGGAGTCTTTGGGCCAAGTTTTGATCTTATGTGCCTGAATGGTTAGCATTTACTTTTTTTTTTTTTTAAGCCTCAAGTTTGTTGGTTTCAGTGTATTTTCAAAATTGAGAAGTACAGCAGTATGATACCACTACGTTTCTAGAGCAGTTAAAAAAAAATCTGAGAGATTCTGTGTCAAATTCAGTAATAAATGACCAGGTTCTGCCTGAATCCTCATTTGAGGACGTGGGTTCTCTTGATTTGAGTGTTCCTTCTAGTCCTCTCAGTTGGAAAAGATCTGTAAACTTTGTCCTAAAGGAAATGTGTTGTGGCCCAAAATTGCTTCTTTTATTTTGCAAACAGCTACATAGGCTGTTCCTTGGTAGCTTAAGCCGCCCCGAACTGGGACAGCCCCAGCCGTTCCTGCCTCCCCGCGTTTCYGCGGGGGCGGGAGAGATCGGGCAGCTGACCCGGGTGCCAGGTAATGCCGCCTTTTCCTCGGCGCTAGCACCCTGCCGTCAGGTGGGTGCTGGCGCYGGCTCGCTCACGGGAGAGCGCGCGTGCAGGCGGCCGGAGGGCAGAGAGGTGCGGTGAGGTGGCGGCCGTAAGCTGCGCGCTCCACGGTCGCATGCGCTCCACGTCATCTTTGTGAAGTTCAAGTCATCTTCAGTGACTTGAATTCGTGCCTTGCGTTTGTGCTGTAGTGTTATGAACTTAAAACAGTACACGCGGTTGGGTCTTCCAGTACGGTCTCTGAGTTTTATTCCTTGATGCAGAGAACGCGTCCGCTGTTGMTTCCATTTCATTTTGGCTCGCTGGAATAAGGCCCTTGCTTGGCCGCTTCCCTTTCTCTTTGAAGCGATGGGTGGTACGTGCCGGGCAGGCTCAGGCGGGCAGGCTCTTCTCGGGGCCGCCTCTTTCGCAGGAGGTGCTCGCCTCCTCTCTCCAGGAGCTAGTTATACGGTAAATAATGAGCGTAACAAAGCGTGAAGGAGTATTGGCCTATAAATTAACAATTAAGTGCTTTAATTTTATTTTTTGCAAAGATTCAGGAATATTCATGTGTCTCTCTTCCCCCCCCCCCCAAAAAAAAGAACATGTCCACAACATCATCGATGTATTTCTAAGTAATCCAACAGAAATGCAGTGTGAAAACCATCTATGATGAAAAACACATTTAGTTTGCAAATGCTGTGAGAAGAGTGCGCTTCAGTCTGAATTTAAACTATGTATTTAGTGTACTTCAAATGTAACATTTTTGTGTCCGTTATCAGAGTTTTGTGTTGTTTCATGAATATGGTCCTTTATGGTCCATAAACAGTGCGTCTGGTTTACTGCTTTACTACTGTGCTCATTGCAGTGTCAGGGATCACTGGAATGTTATTCTGACCCGTAATATTGTAGGTTGTGAGTGTTTCCTTCCCTAGTGTTCTTCAGAGCTCTCCATACTGCTTTTTCTCTCGAAAGTTTCCTCCTGTCGTTCTGTCAATTATTGATGAGGTCTGCGCTGGGAGCGTTTGTTCATAATGAATAATTTCAAAGACAAATGAAAGACCTTGCTGCAAATTTAATGTATTGCCCTTTTGTAGTGGTTTATATTGCTTTCTTAGAACGGTGCACTGGGAAAAACAATCCAAAGCAAAAGCAGTTTGTTTGAAGTTTTATGCATTATGTATATTCTTTCTCTGAAGCTGTAATACATGACATATCTAGGATGACTAAGAATGATATGCTATTGTGTGATTTGCAAATGGAAAGACAAATATGCCTTCTAAATTAGTATTTTGTATGTTAGTATTTTGTTTTCATACATTAAAGGACATACACTTAGCAGGGGGAGGTAGATCAGAAATAATTACAAGATGTTCTGTGTTTCGAACTAAAAAAGTCTGTTTTAATAAATACTCTATCCCATGAAAAGGAAATAGTTTGTTAGGATAATATCCCCTCTGACTTTTTCAGTGATGATTGGCTTATTTATTGTCATTGCAAAGAATAATAGTGTGTCCTTACAAATATAATTACWATCTAAAATGTGGATTACTTAATTTTGTGATGGGCCTGAGTGTTAGGGACAATCAAAACTCATTTATAAGAAAAAGGCATGTAATTTGATAAAGGTTTGATTCATAGCTGTATCATGGTGGGTTCTTTTTCCCTCTTTGTCGCCCTACCCAAAATGTGCTTGATGGAGGAAGGGATGTCATTAGGACAGCTGGGAAACGTGCTGAATTCACATGTCTCCTGGACATTTTGAACCTGCAATGTCTGTGTACGGCATCAGCCGCAACCTAATACCTGCCACCTTCGTCATCGCCCAGAGGGAAGGTGGAAACACCGCCTGCCCTGTTGTGGGTTGGAGTCATCCCTGAGGCTGAAATCAGTTGTCCGAAATGCCTGGTGTGGCCTTTCCTTCCCTTTCTTCCCACCACCTGGCACTGCTTGTGATGAACTGCTCAGACTGCAGAATATGCAAAGCATCATAAGGTAGATTAAAATTTTTGATCAGCTTAGTGTAACATTAGATCGACAGATCCCTGGGGTTTTAAACCTGGAGCCCTACCTACCCCACACTTTTTTTTCAATGTCATTTAATTTTCATTTTTTAAATTTGTAATTGACTCTGGCTCTCAGATTGGCCAGAGTGTTCATGTCATTTTGTCACTGCTTTCTTTGGGAACCACAAATTTTGCCAGAGGAAAGCAGTAAAAGTGATTTTAAAATCTGTCTTCAGGCTGAACTTCTGTGATTTGTCCTTTTTCCAATGGAAAAAACAAGGCTGAACTAAAAATACTGGGCTATGAACTTTAATGTAGTTCACTGTTGATTAAGCCACTGTCACACTATATATTTTCAAGATAAACAGTGTGAAGAGAGACTTAATGGGGTTTAAAAGCTAGATAAAAGCTTTTTCAGTATTAAAGCTAGCATTATCTATTAAGTAAATAGCTCCCTATCTTAGTCCGAGATATCTACTGTTTTGCAATTTGTTTATTTAAATTTTCATTATTTATGGGTTACCCTAGTTTTCTAATAGTTTTGCAAGAAATTAGGATTAAAGTGGAATATGTTTGCAAACCCTGTAGGTAAAATATCTTCCCATTTAGAGAGAACCTGGAAAAATGGCAGTTGTCACGTAGAAGAGTACTATGAAGAACCAAAGAATGAGAGACACCAGGTGTTTCCTGGACACACGTTTTTGCTTTGCCTATAAATAGCAATCTGTGTTTACAGTTACTGATTCTTTGCAGAAAAACCTGCTGATACTTAATGGAAAACTTTGTACCATATTCTGTTTAGAATGAGGTCTGGTTTTATATAATATTTCTGGTGTTTTCCATCTTTTATATTGTGGCTTGACAGACATTTATATAGACAGATGTTAATCTCTTTTCTCTGCTTAGTCTCTCCCTGAGAACCTGCAACCCACTTTCCTGTAACAGCAAATTTAGCTTTCAGTCTTGATCTTGAGAATGTGAAGGTGCTGGTAAGACTCAACGTGGTGAGTGCCCCACTRCTAAACTGGTCAACACTTGTTCCGCCAATTAAGACAATATTTTTTGTGTGTGAGAATACGGTCCCTTAGGTGGCTTGGTAGATCAGGTAGGCTTGCCTTTTGGATCATAGAAATAAAGCAGTTTGGGGAGGTTTTTCAATGCAAAAATCCATATCAAGGACGTACCCTATAATGTGTCCCAAAAGCACATGAAGATTTCAAAAAGCCAGTAGAAAATGTGGGTCTCCTGCAGAGAGGAGAGAGCATCTTCCACCCCTGAACTAACCTGCTCGGCCCGTTGGGTGTGACGTGAAGTGAAGGCACTTGCTGCATAACGTTTAGCCGTTCTGCAGTGAGCTGGGTTAGAAGACTCCAGATTTTACAAATATGGTACATTAACTTGCTTGGAGTTGTTTGCCTTTTGTGTGTATGTTTAATTGCACATCCTATTTAAGGGGAGGATGTCAGCTATCCTATTTGTTGGTACTTCTTTTTCGATGTTATTAACTTGTTTACATTTGTCAGCAGTAAGAATAACTTTTTAAAAATAGTTTTGTCCCTACTTTGCAGTTGGGAAAAGGAGGAGGAAAAAAAAAAAAGTACCATTCAATGTTCTTTGGGACTTACTTAATTCTCTGAACACGTTCTGTGCTCCTTGGAAGCAGTGATACAGTCATTCTTGTAAAACTATATGGTATTTTGTTTTAAAACAGAACTGAAAATTGCTTTTGACCTTCTGGATTCCAACTTGAACAATCCAAAACTTGGTTGGATCTCATCTTCATGAGCCAAGTGATCTGAAGTAACGTAGGCTATTAATCTGTAAACCCATCGATACCTAGAAGGCTTCTAAGTATTCCAGAAGAAACACCCTCTGAAAATAGAAAAAATAGGAATATTGTGTGATGACATAGAAATAGGAGTGTTATGTATATATGGATGGAAATGGATGTACAAATGGATGTGTGATGTTACAGAAAGGTAGATTCAGAATTAGTAAGAGGATGTCTATCTTTATTTGCAGTATTCTCTGATACACTGTTGTACMTTTTTAAATAGATTTTTCAATTAATAATATTTCAGTCAATTTGCAACTTAATGATAGTTCACGGTGGTAAAAGTGCCAAATACACTATTAAAACACCATAAACTAAGCGTAGGTGAACTACGGTCAAATAGGTAGGGAATTGCTCGTTGTAACCGAATGAGATCCGAAAGGGGCTGGTAAGAAATGCAGCGGTGAAGCAGAATACAAGGTACAGTAACGCTGGGCAGAACGGACACGATGAGGAAAACAAGGCTGAGCATTTTTAATCTGCTTTCTTCTTTCAGTAATACCTGTAATTATCCAGATTAAAGAGTATTGCAGTGTATGCAGTGTTTTTTTCAGTCTCGCTTGCTGTGATAATTAAGTGCAAGAAATGAGCAGTCGTATCCAAAGAAGCAATATCCACTTAAATTAGCCCAAAGCAGATAAGCAACTTTGAGAGGCTTAAATGTAATCTACATCAACCGTATATTGTAGGAGTTCAAGAACTGCTGAAACAGTAGGATTGTTTTGAATACTCTTGTATATATTTATAGTACTCAAAAGGGAAAAGACCTTTTTGTTTATCTGATAGCTATAACTGGATTTTGTGGAACGCTGTAGCCTGGATGGTATGAAACTAATTTGGATTGTCTTTCGCGTTGATTTTCATTGATGTAAATGAATGTAAGATATTTGATTTACAGCTTCCTTTTATGAGTCAATCAGGACTAAATATAATCAATCTGGTGCTTCTCTTTTATCTCCCATCGTTTATCTTGTCTTATTTCCCACTGTGTCTTCTCGGTCCTCACTATTTCACCATCTCTTCTTGCCTTCCCTTCTGTCCCTTCGCTCTTACTCTCTTCCTTCTCCCGCGTGTTAGCTTTGCTCCTTCCTGTGTTTCAGCCCGCTGCAGCGACTCCGGCCCGGCAAGAGCCCACGAGGATTTTTCCCTGTTTTGTTACTGAGCAGTCTGTCATAATCCTATTTGCGAAGCAGTCGAGGTCAACGCTTAGCCACAGCTTGGAACCTTTTCCTCACCTCAGGCAAACATACATATAATGAAGTAGCAAATCTGACGTGAACTATTTTGTCTGGAAAGGCAAGAGGGGGGGGGAAAAAAAGGAAGAAAAACTAAACCGAGGTTACCCCGTCGCTGTAACCTTGTCTCCGAGTGCTCCCCTCCATTACGCAACAGAAGTGTGCTGGCACTTCCGCAGCTCTGCGGGTGCCTTTGCACCTAGCGGTTTTGCTTAATCTTTCCTGATTTATGAGGAGTCGTTTTTGCTGGCAGTTTTGGGGCAGCCGCAGGGTTCCCAGAGCTGCTGCTGTGCCGCTGGCCCTGCCGAGCCCCGCGCGCGGGAGCCCGCGCCTTCTCCCGCTGCTGGCGTACCCGCTTACGGGAAGCCTGCTTGGTACTTCTTCTGCCTACCGCCAAATATATATACACATATGTATTTTTTTAAAGATGCTCTTGGAGGTGAAAAGGATATGGCAATAGGGAAGTTGCTAAATCAATTTAATTTTCTGGTTTTCCATTTCCATTTTTYCATTTGCTATGAAACAGTTTGTTTGTACTTGTCCTTGCCTGTGCGGGGAGGACAGCAAGGCTTTCGGCTCGCGCAGCCCTCTCAGCCGCCCTGCAAGCCGCGGGCAGGGGTCCAAGGCCTTCCTGTAGGCTGAGGAATTAAAACGGGAGGTTTGGCATGTAATGAGGCTCTGACAGGTGGCTTTCGCGTTTTGACAGGCCTTGGAGTAGGACTCTGTGCATGACAATTAATGCGTGTGTATAAACAWCCTTATTTATAAAAATGCAAAATGATTTTCTTTGTGTCAGCTATAGCAACTGGGTAACACTGTAAACAAAACCCCCCAATTGTAAAATTATTAATTGATGGTGACCCTTGAAACGTRTTTTAAGAAAATACATTTGACTTCAGTCCAACTGGTTTTTGTTTGTTTGTTTGTTTTTAAACTGCTTATTAATTTAGCTGTACTTAAATGTTACATAGCTTCTGACTTTTAATATAGACATTAACATAGCAGTAACCTTCTGAGCCATGAGTTTAAATGCATGGAGCATGCTTCTGTAGCTTTAAAAGCAAGTGCTGTCTCATGGCATTTTTTCAGTAACATCCTTTTTATGAAGGGATTAACACTTTTTTGCGTCTTATTATTATTTTATCATTATAATTTTTTTTGTTGTTGTTCTTCCATGCCAGAGGGCTTGTATTGAACTGGGTTTACTGCCATCTTGTACTGATGAAAGTAGCTGCTTTCATGTGTCTCATGGTTATTCCTTGCTGCTGATGGGAGGGGAAAGCAGCAGTTTTCTGTTTGAACTGCTGCCTGGCATAAATGTCAGAGGTGCCAAGAAAGGCAGTGTTGGTTCACTTATGATTTGCATATTTAAACGGCTTCTAATTTTGTTTTGTCATGCCAAATGTACACAGAGAGTCAGAGATTTTGTTTGTGTTGCTTTTGAAAATAATGATTCAGTACGAGGTTGTTGTGAAGTGGCAGCATTATCTGTGTACTCAAATAACCTCCCCACCATAATCAGAATAATTACAATAAACGAAACAGATTCRCAAATAAGAGATGGGTATAAGCTCCTGGGTTTCCTTCCAAGGAGAGAAAACAACTGAAGCATCCCTGATATCTGTTTGTTCCTATACAGTGCCTATATAATGTGCTGAAGAAGTGTTGGTATATAAGAAACTGATACAATTTGAAACTAAGTTCAGATTATTTTTTGTGCTCTATGCTGTCTTTGCACTGTCTGGTTGTTATTTTTATGACCCCTATGTGACCAGGTTAATATGTTCTAGTGCCAGTACTGTATTGATCTGAATCTTAGGTGACACTGAATCTGAAGTGAATTTCAGTTTTCAAGCAATAGGAATAAAACAAGCCAAAATGTAAAGGAAACAACTAAGCCTCTTGATGATTTACTCCCAGCCCCATAGATCCCAATTACATGCCGAGCTCTAGAGCATGGTCCTTCCTTTGCTGTATGCAACAGTTACTCTGCTGTCTCGACTGTTAATGGAGGGATTTAAGGGACTTCAGGGCTTATGTTGAAACAGGGAATCCATGTAGCCTGAAAATGCTCGTTTTGCTTGAGAATTAGATATATCGTTAGAATGAGCTAGTGCTAGTTTCTCTCCCTTTCATTCTTTTTCCCCATTAGTTTGTCTACGATTATATTAAAGACTTCTGCTCATAAGCTCAGGTATTGAAAACTCATTATCACCCTAGCTAGCACCTGCTTAAAACTGCTTTTAGCTACACGTAGCATTGATAGGAGGCCACAGCTCCTTGCGCTGCATTCCCTCTCTTTGTAACGGGGAGGAGATTTGAGGAAAGGATTAAAGAACTATAGCCTCCCATCACAGCCTCTCTAAATTGCTCATGGCTAGGATGCGTCTTGCAGCAAATTCCAGAGCTGCGTTCCCAGGACCTGCTGCCGGTGCTGACAGGGCTCGCGCAGCAGGGACCTGGATGACTGCTGTTTTGGCGGCTGTCTGCAGTTGTCTGATAGACTGCAAAAGGTCTGGGGAGGAAATATTCACCAAGTGTTGTCCAAATTGTAGACGAACAGTTTTTCATAAATTTCTCTTAAAAAACAGCAACAAACAGAATAGAATAAAATCTTATGTGCAATGATATACAAGCATTATGTAACTTTTATTATCAGTACAATGCTCTACCACCTCCACAATGATTTCAATTTTAGGAATAAAAATGCTTAACATACATTAATTGCTTATTTGTGGATGTTACCACCTGAGGCTTCCCAGTGAGGGACTTGATACCCAGACATTAATATGCCCTATTGCGTATATGCAGAAATCAAACAGGGTCTGACAGAGCCAGGGATGAAAACCATGTGCTCGCATTCCTGTCCTTTCCCCTAACCATTTGAGTGACCTGCATCTTTCGCAGTGCGCTGTCTCCTGAGAGTGGAGTGAAGACTTTAAGATCAAGTTGAAAAATGATCTTGATGTTATGCTCCCAACAACTGGAGGAGCCAGAGTCTTCAGTCTTCTAGTCTGATGTCAATGCTGAGTGATGTGTAGGGCTGTCAAGTCAACACAGCCACCGGTCAGTGGGTTCCTTGCATAAAGAATGGAGAAGACTGACTCTGAATCATTGCTCCCTTTGTGTAATTTTTTTCATGTCTTCTATTCCTGTCATTGCATCGTCTTTGTAATTTGCTGATCCTTTTCTAATCTACAACGGAGTTGTTGATCTTAATGGATCTGGAAGATGAGTGGTTCAAAAAGTACATGCTTCAGAACAACAGGGCACCTTCCCAGTAAAGGAAATGTAAAAGCGATGTTATCACAGCAAATACTGATACAATGCATTGAAGATATCAAACGATGGCTTGAATTATGTAGCTGCCATCTGGGAGAGGATCTGGGCGTAACTGAATGGGTGCTTTTACTTCTTGGAAACGTTACAGTTGACCGGAGATCTTGCTGAAGTATTTCTGTCTGCGTTATTGGAAGAATGCCGTAGTTCAAGAAAATTCAGGACAGATGTTTCCTTTTTCAAGAAATAATAGGCACGCTTCAACAACTACAAGCTTAAGAAACATTTTAAAATAAATGTTCTGGCAAATTGTAATCTGTGTAGTGCTTCAAGACACCTCTTCCTTGTTAGCACTCAGAAACAGTGAAGACACAGACCAGATAAACTTACTTGATATTACAGCATTTTCTTTCTATATTAATATTTTGCTGGCAGCAAGCAATACAGATGCTAATGGTAAAGATACATTAGGAGGCATCTATGTAGTGATGAATTTTGTTAGGATTGTTTCGTAGAGCTGGAGTTACCCAGCTTGTAAATGAAAAATCAACCAACTCTCTGGAGGGCAACACTTTCTTGAAATCTTAAATAGAGCAGTTACAATGATTGTCTCATCTTTTGATTTCCAAAAGTAGGCTTATTTTCAGAATTTGTAAAAGCATGACGAAGAGACACTGACTGGATAGACAGCTAGTTGATTGGTGACAGTGCAGTAAACTAATATTTTAAGTTCTACTTTTATTTACAAAGTTTACTTTAAAAATAAAGATGTCTTTTTAAGCAGTAACTGTGTGTGTGGGGGGTTGTGCTTCTCATGATGAAGATTTCGAGGCATTTGGTAACAATTGAGTTATGTTTTGTAGCACCATCAATTAAAGTAGATACATCGGAGTCAAGGAATCAAATATGCTACCTTTGCCATTTTCTGCAGTTTCACATTAGTTTTTCACATCCGTCTGATAATAATGAAGTTAAGTATTGTTTGTTAGAAGCAGGCCTAATGTGCTTGCAGAATTTATGCAATGAGTTGGTGATAGTCAGAAATATTTGAATTTCCAGTTATGGTTTAACCACAAGAGGTTTTTTAATCCTTTACAAATACATACGTGTATCTAACAGAGGAGACGTGATCAAATACCGTTTCTAAAAGCTAGCAAACCAGGAGGAGCTTGGAAAGAATTAACTTGCTAAATGGATAAATATGAATTATATTTTTCCTTGTCTCATTAAGTAGTGCCTATACTAATTTCTGCAAAAAAAATGGAGTGTTGGTGAATAAATTGGATAACATGCCTTTTACTTGGTCTACAGTATTTTCATGACCTCTACAGAGGCTAAGCTTTCAAAGTAATAGCTATTAGAGACGACAAGAACAAACCTAAGGCAAAATCCATTGCTACCAAAATTCTCTTCAATCCTCAGTAAAAGAAAGTTAGATATCCTATTTGCTAAAGCCTGTGTGACCCAACTAAAGCCCAAAATACAATAAAATTGAAATTGAAATGCTGTTATATCTACAAATAGATGTACATGTCTCTTCATGCAAACCATACATCATATGCAAGAAACAGAATCATCTGCTGGTGTACAGTGCTCCTTATCTCTCGTGGGAAATTGGGGAGCTTTCAAAATAAGTGTTTAAGGGTAACTCTGATTTCACAGCATACYGTGCCAATGGCAAAAAATTGAGCCAGTGCATTCAAAGGTTGTCCATCTTGCCCAGTAGCACCGGCAGCATTTTTCTTTTGAGAACAACTTTTGGAAAGAGTAGGACAAAGGAAGGGCAATAAATTATGTATCAATAGTATACAAGAGAAGGAGGATGTGCAGAGAAGGAGAAGAAAAATAAAACACAGAGACAGTAAAGGTCATAGGTGTTCTTTGTTTTTGAGAATGAGAGAGTATATACAGAATTCATTGTTTCGTATCTGATCCAATATTGCTGTGAATTTTTACAGAAAAATGTCTTCTGGTCTGTTGTTGATTGATGGCTCAATTCTGTTAGGACCTGAGCTCTTTCCACCTTTCCTGTGTGAATGCTACAATATCGCTTCCTTTTTTATGGCCACATATAGAATAATATTTATACCAGTAATTCTCTTATTGTAGTATTACCTTTCTATTCTGTGCAGTCTTTAAGAATCTAGGAGTTGTTCTGTTCTGCAGGTCCAAGTCTATCTTGTCCAGTGTCTCATAACTAAAAATGATCAGCACCAGATTTTGGGAAGGTTAAGAACCTCATGCTGGATGACTGATCAGTTTGAGCTCATCAGGTCGTCTCCTGCTCCCAAGTGGTTTTAAAATTGATTTAAACATAGCAAGAAATACAGTGGTAGTCTTTCAGAATTAACCTCATTCCAGATATCTTTGAGAATCATATAAATAGTAATCATAGACTATATAATGCCTGCCTCACCAATCCAGTTCCAGTTGTAGTGTGTCTAAAAGGATTAGTGTTCCTGCCTGCAAGCTGCTCGATAATTAGAGAACTAGGTATTTAGAAGTGATGAATAATTTTGTGTTGGCATGGATTTCAACTGTAGTAGATGCTTTCCTGAGGATCCTGTCTTGGGAATTCCTCAAAATCTGGGGCATGAAGAGCTGCCCGCCACGAGTCAAAAACAAACTGAGAAGAATGGGAGCTCCTGTGGTTAGAGATGATGTCTAGTTCCTTGTGCAGAGCTCTATTAGTAGTCCAGAGTATTATGCTGCTAAGAGAGGAGTGACTCTGACCCTAAATTTAGATCTAGGCTCCACCTGCCAGCCGCACAGCACTGCTCAGATCTGAGCTATTGGTTTGGCCCCACGTCCAACAAAACTGCTGTATCCTCCTGGCTGGAGAAACCAGTTTTCCCCAAGCAGCAATAAACACAGTGATGATGAGGCAGAATTTACAAAGTTCAGTTCATCAGTGTATTTAGTGAACTAACCAACACTATTTTCACTTTAAATGTCTTGATATGTAACTGCTAAAACAAACAAACAGACAAAAAAGAACTCCTCTCAAGAGTAATCCTCTCTTTTTTGTTTCTGTTTTTCTGTTAATTAGTACTCTTTGGGTATTATATGCTCTCAGCTGAATAAAAGCTGATGATGATTGAGAGGAAAGCTATTTATAGAAAAGAGCTGAACCAAACTACAAGGTATGTATTACAAAAATGCTGCAGAAGAACTGAGCATGGGCCAAGCAATTTTTATTCAAGACTTGTAAAAGGAAGAGCTATTGATTTTATTTCAAATACTGGCTGGTAGGGATCCTGGGATATTGTATTGGATCACACGGCTACTGTGAGGGTTATAATGTGTATGGAAAGCGATGAGAGGAAAGGGGTTGATGATGGGCGAGTACATCCGCCGGCACAACGTGGCGGCAGGTTTCATGGGAGGCATGAGTTTGGGAGGACCATGGTGATAGCCGGGGCTGGGCTACTTGCCCATTCTGCCTGACCTCATCTATTTTGTGTATTTTGTGTTCACCACCTGTTTGTAATTGCCTTCTAGAGAATTTAAGGTTGTTATTACTTGTATTTCCATTTCAGTAAAGCTACATGTCTTAGTTGTATGCATGGAGCTATATAGGACCACAGAGAACTTCAAGGAACAAAATAAGGAAAACCTTAAAGAAATTCCTTCAGGAAACTGCTTAGCATCCTAAAACAATGTCATAATATCTAGTAATGTTCACTTGAGAAGCCAATATTTAAATTTGCAGCCTTTTCAGGATTAAGAAGCATAGATTTATTGAGGGTACCTCTAGCTCCCACCATCAGCAGCCGGTGCTTTTCCACGCCATAGGAGAGACCGTGGCTGCGCAGCCCGTCTGCTCAGACTGGCCAGACAGACCAACCTGCCTGTGTCTGTCTCGGTCTGAAGGGAAGTGGTGAACACCTGTGGTGGCCCGGCAGCTTGCTTTCTATAGAATATATAGAAAAGTTGCAATATCTAATCCTAAAGGGACATGACACACTAGATTTCTAGTGCATGGCATTTTTAGGTGCTGAAAACTGCTTTTGATTTTATTTATTTATTCCCCCCCCCCCCCTTTCCCTGGGAATCTGAAATCAGGTATTTTTTTGGTGGTGAAGAGAGGAAGCACAGGTGGGGCAATTTGATGAAAAAATCAGCTGTTTGAACCTCAGCAGACATACAGACCATTTAAGTGCGTCCAGTCAGATAGATCGGTACTAACTGGCAGGCATATACAACTCATGTTTTTGCTTTTGCTTGTAACATATATATGGAAAAGCCAAACTTGAAAGAACTTTAATAAGATTGCCAAGATAAGCCTTGGGAAGTTAAGAAGTTCAGTATGAAACCTGCCTACCCATATGCATAATGATATAGTCTTAATGACACAGTCCTGGGGTTTTGGTTTCTTCTTCACGACATCCCTGCCTTGCTGTGGACAGAATGGGTAGTGGTTATCTAACGACTAGGGTTTTGTTTTTCCTTATTATTTTTCACTGTGTGGCCTCATGCCTTACTCTGTACCATTCAGACCAGGATTTGAGGATGAAGTTATTATTTTCCTCTTTGGCATTTCTGCAGGACTCATCACTGCAGTATTTCAGTGCTTCAGATGTTAATTGATTTTCATAACGCCCTACTGAGAAGAGGAATTATTATTAACCAGGGAAATGGAGCACAAGGAGATTGAGGTCAGAAGTACTGCTAAGTTTGAGTGCCAAGTTTGAAACACCTGTGACCTGATTTATTTATTTATTTATTTTTAGCAGTATTCACTTAAAACTTCCAAAGCTAAACTCCAGCTTCCTTTAATTGCATCTGTAAGGAATTCTGCATTTCTCCATATTAAGTGCAAGGTTGCAATACAGGCAGCTATATAGTAAAAGACACTTAGCTGACCACTTAGGAAATTTTTTATTTAAGAGACTTGCCTGTGTTAACATGGGAACTTCTGGGCAGAGGCAAGGAGAGGATCTGTATCTTAAGGGACAGCACTGAGATGTTGTGGCTCATGAGATTTTCTTTTCTTCTGCTGCACTCTTCTGCTTCATACCTTGCTTCTCTTCCAATTCTTGCAGCAAAGGAAGCAAGGCACTACCTGCAGGAGTCTCTTCTGCTGCGTAGCCCTAATTCATCTCCAGAGCGTGTGCGTTCAGGACAATAAATGAGCAGAGGTCTTTTCTGGAGTGTGTGTGAAATGTTCTTAATTAAAAAATAGTTCATGATGTGCACACACAAAGGTTTCTCTATAATTCTTGAGTGCCTGCATAGCCCTAATTTCCTTTAACATTTCTTTTAACATAGTTTTCTGTATTTGAAAACCCAAGAGAGTCCGTCTTCTGACACCATATGCCCACATCCTAGCCAGGTTGTGACTACATCCTTTAGTTGTCTTTTTTCATTAACAATTAACTAATCATGACTTTTAGCAGAATAAAAATCTTCTGAAAACTTGTATTTGAATAACCGTAACCTGATCTGATGTGATGCTCCTGGGAACAGGGCTATAAACAAGTTGTATTTGGAAAAAGGTAGCAACTTAACCAAAACATTTTTCATATATTTTACAATGTGCTGTACACCGATTTTTACTCTAGACTCATTTATTGTTTCTGTTAGAGCATGGGTTTATAGTATTTCAAATGAATGTCATCTTTCCAGAATAAGTTCATTCTCATACCTTTTAGCCTTGTTTTTATTGTGGGATCATTTAATTGCTTTTCTCTAGTTTTTTAGAAACATCTATTCTTCGTAATGCTGAAAGAACAGTTCACTTCTGACTCCTTTTAACTTAGAAAAAGTGAATTTGCGTTTAGACCTTTACACAGAAATATGTTTTGGTCTTGCCTTGGACATCTACATTGTAAACTTTTGTGCACTCAATTATATGCTGTACTCACAGGTTAAAAAAAAAAAAAGACAGAAAAGACATAACCTCTCTTCTTGATAGAAAAAAACATCTCTGCCCTGGACATGGTGGCCTTTCTAGACTTTCTTTAAAATGTTTAGTTCTTTTCAAGTTTGTGCTGAAGAATTAATAGGAAAAATGGTAATACTGATTTGGGAAAATCTGACTTAGGGAAAGATGAAAGGTACAGGAAAAGGAGTTGTGTGCTGAATGTAAGAAAAAGGAGAAGGTCTGGAAACAAAATACTGATTATTTCTCACTCGCATTTTTTTTGAGAGGTTTCACTGGAGTCTTTATTCACTATTTACACTTCAGAGCTTAAATGTTTCAGGTATTTTTTAGAGCCACTTAAAATTAGAGAAAGAAAAGGTTTTGTAACAGCATTCTTGAGATTAAATCAAGGTTGTAACACTTGAAAAAGGGTATTTTGGACAGTGTATTACAAATACATTGTAGGGTTCAACATCACAATGCAGTTTTGAAAGTCTGTACTCAAAAAAAAATTTTTTTTTGGCTTGTTTGTATTTAAATTTGTCAGAGTATACACTCTGGAGTGAGTTAATACTACCTGAATCCCCTCCTAGGAATTGGCTCACATTGCTTGGTGGAGAACATGCATGGAATAGGATATTCCATCTCCCAAGGAAGTTTTAAAGGGTAACTAGAAATCTTTATATGAGAGTCCGTGACTCTCTTCACAAGTCTAGTCCAAGCACTTTGTGATATAATTGGCAGCTCTTCTACAAAGTATTTCAGATTAATGGGAGGGAGGAAAGACTTTTAAGCTCCTTTCTTTCTAATACTTCCCATACCAGCTGGTCTGGCGCGTGCCTCTGCAGCACGTACTGCAGTCGTGAGCGCATAGCCCTCTCATTCAGACTGGGATGGACTTTCCCAGATAACAGTTCCTGTTTTTCCCAGCTAAGGAGCAAACACAAGAGCAATGCACTCTGATGCCTGCTACTTTTATTAAAAGGAAAGTTTAATTATTACTAGGAGTTATGCCTTGCTGTTTTTCCTGAGTTCTTCTTCAGTACCAATAGGAGGAAACCTGTAAATCCTTGCATATTCTTCCAACATTGTCTCTCTGCGTGTGTGCTAATAGTTCTCCTGAGGTTTTACAGTGATCTTGTAGAAGTCAAGGGTTTAGAGCAGTGTAAAATGTGTCTGTGACAGAAGTATTTCTAACATAGTTCTGTTTTCAGGCTGCATTTTTGGAGTGCTGACCTGAGGTCACTAAATTGTAGCCTGCAATGTGAGTCCAGAAGTTTGAGAGCTACAGTCAGTGCTGAGCTGAATTCCTACTTGACCAGGTTATATCAATTGGTGTCAGAAACTTAACAGATTTTTAAATGGACTCAGTAACTGTATTCTACCCCTAGATCTTAAATTGCATTTAAGGCATTTCATAATATGTCACAAAATTGGTAGATCAATCTAAGAGAGGAATACTGCTGTTATTTATCTTCCCGTGTGTTTGAAAGCCATGTAAATGAAAATGCTCATTAAAGCAGTCTGGGTGGCAAACTGCTCATTATTTAGATTTTTATTCTTTGTTTTGTTGCATGCTGTTTAGACTGTGTGGTTAGTTTCTGTTGTTAGTAGTTACATGATGCTTAGCTATCCTGCAAATTGTGATGGGAACCTGACGAAAGGTTCAGCACAAAAGCGTGTTTATTTTCTCCATTAGTGCCAGGTAGTCTGATTTAAAAAATAAAAATAAAAAAAAATCACTCTCTTTGTAAGCTTTCCTTTCCTTAGCAAAGGCAAAGCAACTGGAAATTAGGACACCATTAATGGAACATTCATGGTAAAGTTTCATAGCAAACATGAACAAGAAACCACCTAAACCAGGGAGATTCCCTGGTAGCTGACTCCAGCGTGTTCAAAGATTTTTTTGTGGATGGTCCTGGATTATGAACTCTGCGGTCTGAGGGTTTAGGAGCTTCTATATAACAAATACATACACTTTGTTTTCAAGGCAAAAGTACTGATAACGGATTTATTTTCTGTTTTAAGTCAGATGTGAGAATTTTGTTGTTTTTTTCCTTTAGGATTACAAAAGTAATAGAGAAAAGCAGTGTTTGACATTTACCAACCTAAAGATACTATCTCACCCTGAGAGTAATTGTAACCTAAAGATAATTGAGTTGTCTTTGTAGATGTAACCCTGACAGTTTGTTACCACTTCTCATACACAGAGGAGAATTTCCCAGGTCTGACTGCAACCATTTCCAGTCTTTTCATAAAAATACAGTATTCTAAGCAATTTCTTCCTTATATACAGAGCTAGGTATGTCTAGGGAACAATTCAGTTGCCTAAACATTGGCATCTAGTGTCATTTTAAATGTCTTTGGATATGCAGATCGTCCACATGGAGCTTGCAGAGATGATGCAGCACTTACAGGAGACTTGAATCCTTCTGCAGTAGCAGCTGCTTGCCAGGCAAGGGTACCTCAGCGCTGCTAAGATGGCTTTCAGCACCCCTATTTAGGCTCCTGAACTTATCTCTGATTGCTTGTCAATGTGAAAACATAATTGAGTTGGAGATGTTCTGGTAGCAAAGAAATACATGGGATTTCTCTGACAGCATAACACTTTTTTTCTTTTTTTCTATTTTTGTTCTTTTAAGGACCTCTCAGTGGTAAACTTTGAATGTTTCCAAGTAATAGTTCTAATTTGTAATCAACAGTTTTTCTGGTAGATTGATATATGTTGAAAATTGGTACATCTGAGGTTACGAGAAAGGTGGTAAAGTCTAATTTTCTTTTTTTTACTTCCAGAGAAATACAGTAAGCATATGTTCTGTAGGAAAAAAGCAACTGCGATTAAATAGCTACTTATTTCCTATGAGCTTTAAAGTTGGACTGTGAGCCTGAAGGACAGAAAACATGCCACGTTGCTCTTGTTAAGCAGTCACATTATTACTGCAGTTGAGACTAGAGGTTTTTCAGTTTCTTCTCAAATGCATTTTTGGAGGATGAGTCAGTAAAGCAGTTATCTAATGTATCCATGTTGACTGCACGTAGAATTTTGTATTCTGTGTGTTTAATTATACTGTTTCCGGGCTAATACTTCGGGATTTTTTTCTTCTTTTTACAGGATTCTGCTCAAGAGAGTGTCATTACCCGAGATATTCATCGTACGTTTCCAGCACATGATTATTTCAAAGATACAGAAGGAGACGGTCAGGAATCTCTATACAAAATCTGTAAGGTACAGTCAGTGCTCTGAATTTTAAAGTGTTCCATATTTTTCTATGACTGTATTTTTCCCCGGTAAACCTGTTCTGATCCAAAACACTACTCAGTAGGATTTTTAAGCTTTATTTAGATTGTACGTGAAGACTGTAGTGTTTCTGCAGTACTAAATATACTGAAGTAGTTTTTGCAACTTCCCATTTTTTCCTATCTCCTAAGATGCATATCGGAAGCGTGAGGCTCACGCTAGCTTTACTCACGGGGGATTTGATGTCAAAGGGCTGTTTCAGTAGGTGTGGGGAGCCGCTGAACTCGCTTTGCAGCTTCTTCTCTGAACCTTCTACTAGCAGAGCAAAGCAACTCTGCCATGAGGTTAAGACAGACCCTCCATGAGATAGTTACCTAGAGAACAGATTAGCTGATCTTTTCACAGTATGTATGTATAAGTTTCCAAGCATAGCTCTCAAATCACCTCCGATGAAGGAGTATCTATAATTTTTTCCAATTTGCAGATGGGGAAGGTGAGGTATTAAGGGAGCAGATTTGGCTGGGTTATACAGACAGGCGTGTTGCTAAGGAGAGAGCCGGAGGGAATGTCGCAGCTAGAGGCTCCACTCTTGTCAGTTGTAGATTTTGTTTGTGGTTTTGGCCATCGTCCTCTTTCTTTTTTTTTCTTTTTTTTCTTTGTTATAACATGTAGAATAAATGAGTGCCTTAGACAAAGCCATTTCCACTTCTCTTCTTTTTCCTTATTGTTCTCTTTCCTCCTCCAGCTGATGAACACACAGATGTCTGTGAGAGGGAATTGTCAATAAAGCAGGAAAGCCAGAAAAGTTTGGTAAACAGTGTCCTGCCTTTGGGGCATGATGATGCATCCTCCTATTCTCCAGATATGTGCTGTGGTGTTACAGTCTCCTGTTCAAACAATAATTGGGCAACTGTTAAATATAGCTGCTTTGGTTAGATACGTTCGAATTCATTGTCCTAGGTAATTCACATTAAAAAAATAAATAAATAAAGGAGCAGAAAGGACTTTGGACCAATTATATTGATTTCACACTCATCTTGGAACACTAAAGGTGTTCTCGAGGGCTATGAGAAAACCATTCTTGTGTCAATCTTTAACAAGAATAACTAGGACAATGCAGGTAATTGTTGGCTTGTCAGTTTGATATCAGTTAAGTGAAAAATGATGGAATGGCATTCAGCTCTATCGAGGATTAAATGTGAGAAATATAATGAATGCCTATGGGTTTATTGAAAATAGATTTTGACAAGCTAATTTAAAAAAAAAGAAAATAGAGGTTTGGTTGGTGAAAGTAATTTTATCAAAATTCTGTAGATCATTTAGTCTGATGCCACACAAAGATTGTAAATGCTAGACAAGTTAGAACATGAACAAGCTACACATTAAAGAATTAAAAGGTGGCTAGCCGGAAGATCTCTAATTATCAGCATTGAATAAATGTATTTCAAACACAAGTGTCATGAAGCTCACTTGTTTATTTGATACACTTATATTAGTCACTTAAAAGAAAACAAAAAAATTAATTTTTGGTAGAGATTTGTATGTGACAGAGAGAAGAGGGAATGGTAAATAATAAAAAGGGCAAGAGGATGTATAAATAGATGAATCTGATGTAGGAATAGAATGACTTGAGTACCTCAGTGTTTTACAGCAGCTGCTCTTGATTTTGATTACTGTGTCCAGAATTAAAGATGATGATTTCTGACTTGGAAAGAATTTGTAGAAGTTCCATGACAAGGATTCAACGATTTGAGAGCATACTTTAGAGTGAGAAACTCGAGCAGCTCAGTCTATTTTGTTTAATAAAGAAAAGAAGATAAAGAGATGAATCTGATTTACTAGAAGTGACTTGGAGGAATTTTCTCTCTAGCAGGCAGCCTGAGAGAGGCAGAGATTTCAGTTCTTCCTGAGTTTTCTGTAGTAAAGGTGAAGTATTTCATTTGTTTCCCAAAGCTGGGAGCTCTCCCCACTCTCAGGGCCCCTCCTTCTGCAGAGAGAGGACCTGCAGATCTCGGGCCTCTCATCCTCACGTTCCTTGAAGGGTCTAGATCACAGCTTACCAGTATGTATCACAAGTTTAAGACTGCTTTTCCCTCAAAGTATTTTATATTTACCAGCAGTTGAATCACCTCTGCCATTTTGCCACTTTCTCTTGATAAGAAAAGGTCCCGCATAACATCTTTGCAGTCAGCTTTTGATTTGCTACTCTGAACAGCTTTGCATCATGAGCAAACTTTATTAYCTTGCTATTTTTGTATGCTTTGTGCAGGATTTGTGAATATTTTCAACAGTACCAGCCCCAGCATGTCTTTCTGTAAGATTCTGGGAGCCGCCTCACCCTCATTTTGTGGATGAAAACTGTTTATTCCTACTTTTTGTTTCCTCTCCTTTAATAAATTATTTGAATGCATAAGAGGACCTTCTCCTATGGTGGCTTAGTTTCCTTAAAAGTCTT
Organism: Apteryx rowi; assembly: GCF_003343035.1. Taxonomy (NCBI): domain Eukaryota; kingdom Metazoa; phylum Chordata; class Aves; order Apterygiformes; family Apterygidae; genus Apteryx; species Apteryx rowi. Next base: position 185,142 of record NW_020447198.1, on the reverse strand, counting down.
TGTGCAGGGATCTTGTTGACGGTTTTCTAAAAATCTGAGTAGACTGTATGGACCGGATCATTTTTCTTAGGTGCTCCTTCAAAGAAGGGTTTGTGAAGCATTGCTTCCTTGTACAACAGCCACACTGAATCTCCCCCATGGTATTATTCAGGAGTTTACTGATTTTATTCTTGATGGTTTCTACCTACTTGCCAGGTTGGAGATCAGACTTAACTTTTGTGTAGCTTCCTAGGTAGCCCCTTTTCCTCCATCCGTGCCCTGTTTTCCCAAATGGCCATGGCTACGGTCTGCAAATGATCTGTCTGTGGCCAACTGGGCCTTGAGTTTGTGAGGGACTTGGGGAGTTTTAAAGAAAGATTATTAAAAACCGGTTAATTTGTTTATAAGCTTGTTATTTCATTGGAAAAAAATCTGTGTTGAAAGTAACGTTGTGACAGCTTTCTATTAGCAGCATAGCTTTTGGCAGAGGTACCGGGTGATGGTGCGCTTCTTCTAACAGGAAAACGAGATATTTGAAGAGTGCGATTATTGAATAAGGCTAGAAAAAGTCTGTCCTAAAGTAGGAGGGTAAAAAGCTGGAGAGCAGTTTCTCCACGGCCTGCTGCAATGCGAGGTGATCTGAGCTGTCAGATAAAAAGGAAACCGTTGAAAGCTCACTGCCGCACTTCAGCGGCTCTGTCACTTTTAGTTCCTTCTCTTCATCTCCCCTGCAGAACAGTAGGAAACCAGCAAAGCTTGAAACTTTTTCTGTTGCAGAACATTTGTGTGACAAAGTATCTAAAAATAAACTTTTAAGGATGACAATGGTGATGAGCAATGAAAGGAAAGAGCTAACAGCTCCGGCTTCTAGATCTGCGATTTCACCTGAGGACATCAGATGAGCCAGATTTGTACGGAGCAGACATCTTTGGAAAATACTTCTGTTTCTTGGGCCCTTTCTGTTTAAATGCTATGAAAATTCTAGGTGTATTTGAAAGGTTCCTTCTCCGTGTTGCGATGAATAATAGAATAATACTCTTGACCTACTTCCATGCTTACATATGTAGTTAACAGCTCTATGCTTCAGGGAATCAAAGCACTTGGCAGAAATAGTCCTCTCAACTGCTTGGAGTGTCTGCAGTGCACAATTTAACGTGACGTGTTTTCTCTAATTTTCTGATTAAAGTAACTCCTATTTGACAAACAACCACTGTGACTTTAATAAGAGAAATGGAATATGTTGCAGAGAAATCAATCAGTTTCACTAGGTTAGTAATCTTATTGGGCAAACTACAGAAATAGAAGTTTTTGTGAAAATAGTTGAATTTTATCTCAGCGATTCAAAGCTGGTCTTAGTGTTTTTGCTGTGAAAAAGGCACTATGGAAGGATATGAATCATCTGTATTATGAGGCACTTGGTTACTGAATACTTGTCTCCTTGGTTTAGCAAATACGTAGTTTATTGCTAATCCCAGCCATACTTGCCTGAAAGTTTTATGGGCAGGCTCGGTACGGTAGCTGGTTTACTGGGACACCAACACTTTGTTTTAGTAGCTGTCCCGGGGTCCGTTTGTTTGTTGGTATCCAGATGTGTAGAGGGAATGATGAACTGTTTTTCTAGCCAAGCTAATACTGAATGGCATCCACCACTGGTCTTTGGCTTTCACAGCTGTAGATGATGTGATTGAAATGTGAACCATGTCTTGTCGAGCTGCTCTTTTTTGGCCAGTGGCTTTTATGCCATGATAAGCGAGGTCTGATGGGTTGCTCTTGGGCTCATCCTTCAGCGTGGCCGAACTGCTGCTTAAAGCTGCCCTGTAGATTGTTTGTCTGTCGTCGTCTTTTTCAATTTCACTTCCTTGCAGCGTCTTTTTTTGTTTTTTCTCAATGCACATATTCTACATTTCTCAGACTTTTCTTAGTATCTTCTAAAATTTCCTGATAGGAAGTTGCAGCATTTGTCCACCTTGGCTTAGCTGTTTGTCAAAGGGCAGCTCTGTTGCTTTCCTACAGCAGCCTGACATCAGTTGTAGTATAAGCAAGGGCCATAAACAGAATCAGTTAAGAATGATTTTTCATCTATTTTTAGTTGTTTATTTTCTGCACTCCTGCACTGAAGAGCAATTTTAGTAAATATTGTTGTCTTGTTTCATGCAAAGGATTTTTAATGTTATCTTGTCTTCTTCAATTTACATATTAATAAGGCTCCTTCTCTGTGCATCTGTGCTCAGCAAGGAAGCAGTAGGACTGTTCCTGCATATGGATTTTCTGCTGAGCCTGTACTAGTGAAAAGGTCAGGATTGTGAATCTTGAGTGCTGGAAAGAGAACAAAAGCTTTATTACGTTAGGAGGCCTGCCTGAAACGACCGTGGCGATTTCTTCGTTCCCTGGGCCCTTATTGTGCGGACAGTTCTGCAGGAGGCCTGTTGGGTAAAATATAGCTGCCTCTCTCTGATACTCCATAAATGAGTAAATAATTTCTAAAAATACAGTTTCAGTTAACACAGAATGTTTTGTAGGATGTGATACATCCAAAATGCTGCAGTCATAGGAATAGCATTGCTCTTAGCCTGTTAGCCTTACCCTGAATTTAGGTATGGAGTTTTAAATAATGCTATCACTGCAATTATCCAGAGACTAAGCATATCATAAAATACCTTGTTGCATGAGAAGTCCACATCAGAGCCTGGGTGTCCTCTTGACACAGACACACTGAGGACTGAAGAAACTCAAGTATTTATTATATGAGAAACCACCTGGCCCACAGAAAATAGAAAATTAACTCAGAATCAGCTCACAGAACGATGGTGCTGTTCAGATACAATGGAAGGCTTTTAACTCTACTAAAATGGACTTTAGCATATAGTAGAGCGGTTTCTGTATCAAACGTTGAGTATATTCCCTCAATCATATCAATCATTACGGTGGTCACAAAAAAAATAAGTAATGAGAGCAAACTGGGTTTGTAATAATCCTAAAAATTACATTTGATTCCTACTATATTTTCCTTTTTTCTGGGACACGGTTGCTGGATAGCTAGCGTGCCTGTTAATAAGCGTCTTGCCAGTACGCCTGTCGCTCTTGCAGAGCAGGGAGAGCTTCCTGTGCCAGAAAACGTTATTCCAGACAAGAGCGAGACTGTTATTGCAGCTGAGAGATTGAGATCTGTAGAGACTCTGCCCGTACCTTTTCCTCTGCATTGCTGCGAAACCCGAGGGGAAGGGGAAGCTGTGGCAAACGAGAGAAAGCCCTTTTCACAAGGCAGATGCTGTCGCAGTATTCTTTGAGCTCTGTTTCAGTTTGTAATGTAATTGTAATTAATGTAATTGTATTTGTAATTGTAAATTACTGATATTTGCAGTTAGTGTTTTGCTTTTTGCCATTTCAAGTACATTTGAACCTTCAGCAAGCACAGGCAATGATTTTTCATGCACTTGAGGATGCAAAAAAATGCAAAACAGTTTGTTTTGGAATTTGAGGTGTACTCCTTACTCTTCATTTTTTAAAATTAGTAGGGCCTCATACATAGTTGTTGCAGAAATCCCACACCTGAGATTTTAAACTCAAGTCAGCAACCTTTCTATTCATCCTTTCAATGGTACCTATTTGGATCTCGTATCTACAGAAGATTATAATCTCAGTTGATTTTCCTCCAGTAATTCTTTAAAGAAGAATTTCTCCTCGTCTCTGGATTCTCATTGACTTTTTCCAAGAACCTTGGATACCATTAGCTCGATACCATTAGCTTTTTCTGAGGAGACTGTTGCTTCTGGAGTATTCGCTTTCTGGTGATGTTGTACTAATGAGTGCACAGTACTTCATCTCTTCCAGCAGACAGAGAGCTATTAAAAAGAGTCTTTAATTCTGTAGATGAATTTGTCATTTAGTTAAAATGAGTTAAAGTAGGTTTTAAGTAAGAATGTTCAGTAAGTCCTATTTATGAGAGAGAATATTTAAAATCTTATTTATTTGGAGCATTGTAATTGGAGATTCCCAAGGCACATTAAAAAAATAATGATTTGAAAGTTTGCAACGTTGTCGCGGGTTGTCCTGGGAAAACCCCCCTCTCTCGAAATTAAAAAGTAAAGGCACATTGACTTCATTGGAATTAGGGGATTTGGGATTTTGTTTTGTTTGCCTATTTCAAAGTATGGAAAAACAAAATTAGTGCTCCTAAAGCCCTTAGTAGGATAAATCTTGAATTATTCATCTCAGATCTTATGTTGCTGATATCCAATTATGGTGGTATAGGCAGCATCCTTATTTTTGAGGGTATTTTGGTTAATTAAATTGTATATTCAGCATTATCAAGTACCATAGGTTACTTAAAACTAAAAAAGTATAATTGGAAATGTAGCATACATAAAGCTTCAAAAGTCTGTTTGCTTTGGGCAAGTACATTGAAATTATATAGATTCTGAAGACTTCATTTAAAAAAGTCTTTAGTTGCCAAGATTATGATGCTTGGACTTAACAGCAGCGGATTTTTCAGTTTGATTTAATTCTCATGCTGAAATGAAGTTAGTGTCTAAGTATCTGATAAGGGCTGCTGGTGAAGATTAGATTTTGGGGAGAGAACTAGCGGAAATTATTGTAAAAATCAAAATAGATCAAATGAGTTGTTTGGTTTTTTTTCCTAGGTATTGGTTTCTTCCAAGGTTTGTTAATGATGACTTCCTTTTACTGAGGCTTTTTTCTCTCATATATCTTATGTATCTCTGTGTCCGCTAATGTGTTTGTTTTTTCTTGTTTTTGTTTTTGTTTTCTACGAATTTATCCAGTACTTACGGATTCACAGTTCCATGGATCACCTCTTTTCAAAAAGCAGTGTCACATTTCTCATCTCTTCTTCTAGTTTAACCGACCCTTTAGTGCTTTGCCGGTTTGTAGTTATTTTCCTTTCAGGCATTTGGTGCAAGTACGGTCTCTCCTTAATAAACTTTTAGCGTTTGCTTTCCTCATTTTAAGTCGTAGTGTCTTGCTCTGCCTTCAAGCCGAGGCAGCTCCTTCACCGCCCTCCTTGTCGGCCAGCGGCCCGGCGGGAGGGAAACCCGCCGCGTTGCTCCGCCGTGGAGCAGCGTGTTTTGCCCTCGTGCGGCTCTTCCGCTCTGGCCTGCGGACGCGCTGCGCCTGAAGCGGGGGCTCCGCAAGCGGAGACGCGGGCTTGCTGCGCTGGGCGGCTTTGCGAGGAGGTTCGTTACTCGCCTTAATGCGTTTGGGGAGTTACTCGGGAGAGCAGCGCTTGGTCTGCCTTGATGTTTCCGTGTTGAACCTGCAGAGTTTGGGTTGTGGTGGTGGTTCTTTTTTCCCTTGTTTTCCTCCTTTGGCCACAGTTGCAGCCGGTTCCACAATTTCAGAAGGAATATCTTTCTGCTTCCTTTATCTTCCTTTCTTTATCTTTCTGCTTATCCATGCCTGGTTTGGAGGAAATTTGTTTGCTCCAATGTGCTGATTTTTAAACACTTATTTTAAAGCATGTTTGATTAATTCGCTGTTGTTGTTAGCAAATTATTAGCTATTGTGTTAATAATGTTTCTCAGAACAGCGAGAACCCACGCACAGGTTGATCATTTCCTGTTAATTTTACAACTTTTTTTTTTTAAGAAAAATGAAAGTGTTTTTATATAGTATAAAAAAATCAGTGAAATTTGTTACTTGTTATTTTGCATATCTGTTTCTAAATGGAGCTAGCCTTGCAAAAGCAGAAATAAAACATCTTTTTGGAATACTAAAGAAATAAAATATTAGGCATCTGTATACCTGTAGATTTCTGGACACACAGAAAAATATTCTTCCTTAACTGATTCTGTTTTTTTTCTTTTTTCAATTCTATTATTATTATTATTATTATTATTATTAACAACAACCAGTGGTGGTACTAATTAGACATATGCAATATTAATTTAAAAGCTGAAAGTATATTTCTGTTAATTCAATGCAGAAAAGGAGAGCAATTTTAAATACTCTTTTTTTCAAGACAGCATCGGTTTTTTGGAGTCAAAGTTTTGAGCCTGCTATTACACCCTTATGGAGTTCTTCTGTGTATTTACGTCTGTGGCTGGAACTGGTTAGACAAGTGGATTGAAAATTGCTTCCTTTTTTTTCCCCCCCAATAATGTGTGAGACTAGTTGTCTTACATTTACTTGACCAATGAAAATAAAACATATTCGTGGCCTATTGTCACCTTTATTCTAATTAATCCCATCTACCACACTTGGAGAGAATAGTCGGCCGTATCGACCAACGGCCAGTACCTGTAAGTCATCGTTTAGCTTCTTACCAAGCTCCACATGTATTAGGAAGGATGTGCTTATAAGCAATGCCCTTTAAAGGAGTATTCGCTTTCTGGACTTTATAGAGCTCGAATCGTTGCAGAATTCTTCAGAAACTTTTCTTTCCTGGTTTCTGCCAATCCGATTGAAAGCGGAACCGGTGGGTTGAAGACTTCCCGTGCATTCTGGTCTCACGTCAGCCTTTCTGCCGGACCGTACTGGCAGTTGCGTTCACCCCGCTGGCTGGAAAGGAGTCGCGTGTCCTGTGAGGCGAAGTTCTTATCTTCTGAAGGCAGAGCTGAGCCTCCTTCTGAAACCCTGCATGATGGGCACGCGTGGTTTTGAGTTCACAGGCGGGAAGCGACAGCGAAAGGCCATGAATGAGACCGAAGCGTTTTCTTACGGTTAATATTTAAAGCAGTAATTTTTTTCTCATGTAGCTGGGTTGCTTCCGACAGCATAAAGAGATACGATACATTTTTTCAGCGCATACTATTATTTTAAGAACGCCGCATGGTCCAGAGGTGCGACAGCAGCACCGTGCTGGGCATGGTACGTGCAGCGCAGTCGTGCGGCGGCCGTGGCCGCCTCTGCCGCCCCTGCTGTCAGTCCTGCTGCTGCTTGCGCTTTCTCAAGTTCCCTCCTAAATTGCTGACTGCCTCTGACATCTCTTTAAAAACAGGATCAATTTTCTTGTCCCCGAAGAGTGAGGGGAAAGGAAGGTTTGGTTATTTTCGTTTTGGGTCTTGGTTTTTAATAGTAAGAAAGAGGTAGCCTTAGCAGGGAATTCCGAGTTACCATTAGCGGTGTCATCCTCACTCTTTTCAAAAAAATGTTGACCCCTGATATTGACATAATAAATTTAGACCTTCATTTTGAAACTGGGGTAGTGGTGTAATAGGTTACGAAGCAATTTTTGCGTTCACAAGATGTGGCCTCGTGAGAGCAGGAAACGAGGCAGAGGGACGGTATCAAGCCCTTTCAGCAGAACCTGGGTGCAGAGGTGTGGTCAGGGACTTCGTGGGCACATCGCGAGAACTCTGCAGTTTGCAGAGCGAGTTTATTGTCTGTCCCCCATATTTCATCTTTCAGAAGGTCGTTCTAATAAAGACGTAATGTATTACAGTTAGGGCACAGTAGGAATGCTGAAGATGGGTATTAGTTTTAGTGCTTTTAATTTTTTCTACGGATGCAGTAATGAAACCACAGCACTTGTGATATACTCAAGACAGGTTGGGATGTGGATACTACAGAAATATTAGTGTTATTTGTTATAAATTGTTCCTTCTGAAAAGTAAGGCAACGTGAAATGTCCATCATCGTGTTACATGCGGTACATTGTTGTTAATGTACAGAATTTTTTCAGATTTGGACCATGCCGCATCCTCTCTGCAGAAGGACTCAGCCTATGGCTGGCCTCAGCAAATAGGACGTTTCTACTATTAATAATGACCATAAGGTCACTTAAAAGCTGATGTGAATAAGGTCTGCGTGACAGAAAAATGGAGAGTCTTTCTCCGTCGTTCTCCAGTTGAGCTGAATAACAAATACAGCCATAATAGAAAAGGGCTACCTCCTTATAGCCTTTATCTGTTATAATTTTGGAAAAATTATCTGTCAGTGACGTGGGGTAACTCCTGTGCTGTCTCTCTGAGGCGCTAACCCTTTATTTTAGTGAGCGCCAGCGATAATGCTTTTAATGTCAAAACTGTGAACTGCTTCTCAGTTTCTTAAAACATTTAAGAAAGAAAAGAATCACTCTAGGGCCTCAGGAGAAAAAAAATCAGTTTCAATTGTAAAATATTATTAAATGTTTTAAAGTACAAAAGACGTTTGAAAGGTGCATGGTTAAATTTATTCTCCTGAACTCAGTGTTCAGAAGCTTGGCAAAGCTTTTTTCCTCAGTGAGGATTCGTGGTAGTATGGCAATCTTACCATAGCAAAAGGAGTCTCACTCATTTTTCAGCATAGTAAGGACATGGAAAAGTTGCATCTGCTGAAGTTTTCAGCCTGGAATAATCCTCAGTGGCTTCCTAACCAACATCCTCAGGTCCTCTGCTGAACTCATGGAAGAGTTTGTTTTTCCAAAACAAATGAACAAGCGCTCTCCCCATAACACAAACCAGCCTAGTCCTTAGCTCCTACTTGTTATATCATTATCATTATATCAGTACTGACTTCAGCAGAATTATCCCTGGTTTAAGTGAAGGGAAATTGCATCCAAATCTTTCCATGATTAAAAAAAAAAAAAAAAAAATTACAAATATTGTGTGTGTGTAAGACTGAGGATGAACTGTGCGTGTTTTCAATGTATTGAAAGCCTGTTCAAGCATGGTTAGAATTTCCTTCCCGTTATCTTTTTAGCCTCCATAATATTACATATTCTGAATATCTCATTGATTAAAATACATTTTGGTAATGCATACATAGATTTGAAATGTTTGGTCACTTTTGTTTTTTCTAGGCGTATTCTGTCTATGATGAAGACATTGGCTATTGTCAGGGACAGTCTTTCCTTGCAGCTGTGCTACTTCTTCATGTGAGTTCATTGCAAAATGAAAGCTTTAAAGCAGCTTTAAAAACAGTAGTACTGTAACATACTGTTTGACAGGTATTAACTGTTGTTTATTTGTCTATATTCATTATCCTTTTATTGCTTGTTGGCAAATAGTGTACAAATGGTTTCTATCTTTATGAATGTGTATTTCATCTATCTAGGTGAAATCCATTAATTCAAGATTAATTAGGGGTTTTAGTAGATGAAAGTAATGTATCTTGTAGCATTTTAACTTTTGACAATAGAGGTTATCTTTCTTAAAATTATCAAGTACTTTTATACCAAAACCTGAAATTCATTTGTTATATATTAATATTTTCTTGTAATCTGATTCTCATCTAGGTAAACTCCCATTGCATTTATGAGGAATTCAACTTTGGGAGGTGTTCTCAGGGCAGCTAACCGGAGCAAAGTCCCATTAATTTTCAATGAGACTTTTTCTCCTAAGGACATTTTATAAAATCTTTTGAATGAAAACTGAATTTGAACCATGATATTTTAGCCTGTAACCAAAAACTGTAAAACCTTTGATCTTTCACTTCATATATATATGTGTGTGTGTGTGTAGATAGATAAATGTACAATTTTTATATTTGCAATCTGCTTAAATTCCACGATATATCAGAGGATAAGCAGTGGATTTAAGTTGTATGAGTATTGTAAAGAACATGGGGGTGGGGTGGGGGAATACAAATCCCAACCACTGTTATTTATGCTGTTGCCTGCTTTCTCTGTCAAGCTTTAATTAATAAATTATTAATCATGATTAGAATCATTTCATAGTGTGGTTCTGTATGGGGCTGTTGGGGATATATATATATATATATATATATAAAAAACATACACAGTTCCCAAGAAATCAAATTCAGATTATTTTAACTATAAGTCATAATTCCTAAAGAGATCTGTGACTCCTTTCAGATTTAAGGAGCATGTTGCCCAATAAAAGTGTTACAGAGAAGCTTTAGATTCTTCAAGATAAATGTGAAATTAGTCACACTGCAATCCCACATATAGTGAAAATGAGCTTATCTATGCCTTTTTTGCAATTAAAAATTTACCTAAAGAAGGATTTTTAATTTCCACTTGAAAAATAATCCATTTTCAAAATTGCTTAGAAATGAATGACATTCTTAACATTTGATTGATACTTTGGCTCCTGTGATTTAGTCATATGCTATCATTACTGTAGAGGATCACCTTCATTTCTAGTGTTTCTGGAGTTAGAAGAAATTGCCCTGTACAGAAGGAATACCAAATGGCAATTACACTCATTTTAATACACCATTTATAACATTTCCTTTTCTAATAGGTTTTAAAAAAAAATTGCATTCATCTTGTTATAGAGCAGATTCAAGCTTTTTGGTCAGCATAAAGCTATTTCTTCCCTTAACTTTGTCTGCAGCCTTTATCTGCTGTCAGTGGGGATCGTTCTATCTAGCTAAAATTGTGGTGAAGAGATCTGAAATTCATAACAGCTCGTTCTAGGTGAATTTAGCCCGTTCAGGTTGCTAGCAGTGGATCTGGCATTTCTTGATGTTAACTAGTTACTGTCACATACGCTGTCTGAAAATGAAAGCGTCTGCTTCAACTGGGGCCCTGGAGACAGAGCATAATCATAGTCTAAACCATAAAAGATGAAACCCTGGAGGTGAATATCAAGAGACTAAAATTCTCTTTGAAGAAAATACGGAGCTTTTATCTATTGCTGGTATTTGCTGAGGGGCTGGCAAGAGGGTGAATGAAGGGATATACTAAAAGGTCGAGAATTGTCACTCTTGGTTCTCGATAATTGTTTTCAGTTGTAACAATCTGGTGCCTGCAAAAGGAAGATTTTTTTTTAAGTGATTGATGACCTGATTTGGGGTCTGCAGTGACTCTGCTTACGCATATCTTACTCTTATGTTCCCTGAAGGCAGGGGGAATGGGGGAGATGTCCCACCAGTGGAAGTTTGATGGCACAAGCGTTCACGCAAACGCAGCTTTCAATGGGCTCAAGCCAACGAACATAATTTTAGACTGGCTCACATAGTTTGTCCCGTAGTACTGCTTGCTATAATTCTGTTGGATAAGGAGTTTTGGTCAAGATGAAATATGGAGTTTATAGAGATAAGGCTCCTGAAAAGGCCGTGATGTTAACGGATGGAATCAGCCCTCCTGGTCTCACGATGAGGTTCTGAAGGCAACTTGGTTATTTCCACATCCATCTTGGGAAGCCTGCCTTCAGAGCATTTGACATCCTGGGGTTTGGGTGAAAGTAAATAAGCATTATTTTCAATAAGGATTGGTTAYCCCTTAGTGTCCTCAGACATTTTTCCCAGTTAACCAAGTCTCTCTCAGTACAAATCACTGTCTCGGGTTGCTGTTTTTCTTTCTCTTTTTTTTAACTGTTGTTCTGTAGAAGGGAATTGTGTACTGGCTGGTCTCTTATGTATTGGTAGAAAGAATACCAGTCGTGCCCAGACAGTCGTGCAGTTGTAGCCAGGTCTGCTTCTATGAATCTATGATCTGATCCCACATTTTCTTCAAAGAAACTTTTACAGAGCCAGATCAAGGTCCTCATCAAGGAGAATAGTTCCCTTGAGATTGTAGTTGCTTAATTCTAAATACAGAGTGCTGTAATGAAAATTTTAATATATCCCTGGTTTAGAATCCATCATGCATAAATGATTTAAGTGTGGATGTATGTGTGTGTTTTTGTGTAAGGAATTTCCAACCTCAGCTCTGTTTTTATTTTTGTGTATTTTTCCAAACAGATGCCAGAGGAGCAAGCATTCTGTGTATTGGTGAAAATAATGTATGACTACGGCTTGAGGGACCTCTACAGAAATAACTTTGAAGATCTCCATTGTAAATTTTTCCAGCTGGAGAAGTTAATGCAGGTGGGGCCAGGGTAAAAAATTCTTGTACTTTCATAAATTGAAATACTGGCGTGAGGAGGAGGCTAATGCTTTTCTTCCATAACTTACTGGACAATAAAAAGCCTCTCCTTTTAGAGGTGGAGTTGAACCAAAACTTGGATACATCAGCCCTGTATGCAGGGAAGTGTAATATCTAAATCCAAACATTGTGAGTCAGTTTTATTTCTGTTTTCTTTTGGCTTTCATATACAAAATCTTACTGCTAATCTTTGTATCCAAGTAGAGTGGGTTTGTTTTTTTTTTCTTTTTCCTGTCTCTGTTTGCTTACTTTCTCTTGTCCCTATTTTGTGATGTCACATAAAGAGAATTTCTGTGGTTTGTTAAGGCCAGGGAATCTTTTGGACTGCCACCATCAGTGTCCTACTTTCTGGGACTTGTGGTGGTGGTGGTCTGGCAAATCAGGACATGCTGGTGATGATGAAATACGATTCGAGTGTTGGGTCATTTTGTAGATCCTACTGTGATTTGAATACCTTGCTCCTTTTTCTCAGATGTAATTATTTCATGTCCAGAGCAACTTAACATAAATGAACAGTTGCAAGTTGTTGTGCTGACTAATAAGCAGTTATTAACAGTAAGCTTCGCCCTGTGCTTCTCTTACCGTAGTGAAAGCTAGCTGTTTGGGTCAGCTGCCCAGAGCAGAAAGGGGATCATGTTTCCTTCTGTGAGATGTATTAAAAACAAACAAAACAGTTCACAGACCACAGCTGTTGATTTATGCATATTTTCTGCATAGCAAATATGTAATTCATTTGATATTTTACTTTGGTATATAGTCTTTTCAGTATTTACATTACATACCTTAACAAAAATTTTTATTTAGTAACTGAAGATGCATAATGTTATTAATGTACACTAGAATTATCAGCACTTCTTTTACGTTGCTCATATATGCTGCCTAGCTAGAGAAATTGTCCCATGCGGTTGTGAAAGTTATAATGTGCTTTGTTGTTTTATGGTCTGCAGGCTGAACTCCTTGTTCCAGTATCTTTTTTTTCTTTTTTTTTTYTTTTTTTTTAGCAGAAACATTTATAACAAGGCGCATTTAAGGAATAACTTTTAAAAATATACACCATGCATGGCATACGTTTCACAACTACTCTGCCTTTTCTCTGTTTAAGATTTTGTAATTTCTTATTATAATCTTGCAGTACCTTCTCTAAAACAGAATCTATAGTGGGTATCTCACTAAAAAAAACATAATCATGGACACTGAAATTCATGAAGAAACATACTTCCATTGCTCAGAAGTAGCCAGGGTTTCATTTTGTTCTGTTCTTCAGTGTTTAGCAACCTGGTACTTACTGACAATGTTTATCATGAACTCAGAAGATTAATGAGAGGTATTGAAGCGTCTGTTTTTTCCTTTACTCTAGGAGCAGTTGCCTGACTTGTATAGCCATTTCTCAGACCTGAATTTGGAAGCTCATATGTATGCATCCCAGTGGTTTCTCACTCTTTTTACTGCCAAGTTTCCGCTCTGCATGGTCTTCCACATCATTGACTTACTGCTCTGTGAGGTAAAATGTCACAAACCTGAATCAGAAAAACCTAAGAACTTGTGCTAAGAACTTTTTTTCTTTTGATTTCATTTTATTGGAGTCATTTATTGTTTGATTTCAAACAGTGTATAACTAAATTCTTCAGAACTGGTGGATACATTGAAGAGATGTTCAGTGAAACACTGGTTTGGTTTTAAAATTAGTGTTCTGGACTGCCTCATTCTTTGCTGGGGGGTCTAAATAGAAATTTCTGATGCACACATCTGTTCTTCATTTAATTTGTTAAATAATTGATTCAAAATTAAGGATTCTAATTTTTTGAAGATACCTCATACTCTGTCAAGAGTAGGCTCTTGGTGGGAAAGCTCTAAACTGATTTCCCAATTCAGAATGTCCAAAGATGGTAAGGGTATTGCAAGTTGCTTTGATAGCCTAATATTAATTAGTAAGAATTGCTGAAGAGCACAATTGGATGAAGCTTTGTTTTTTTTCTTTTTTTCCTATTGTTTCAGCCAAAATATGCATACGTTCCAGACACAGAATGTTATGTTTCTGTATTGCAGACATATCTGCACTTCCTTTTAAAAAAGATAGAATAGATTGATAGTCTGGAATACTTCTTTTGGTAAAATGTTAGTACTTCCTTTTGTCAGTGAGAAGTTAGGGCATCAGTAAAATTAAACCTGTTCTTGAATCTGCCACTGATTTACTCTCTGACTTTAGATGAATCACAGACATTACTCTCGGCCTCCTTGTTTGTAACATAGAGATGGTCATATCCTGTTTGCTCTTTTTTATATACAAATAAATAAAACAATTGAGGTTCTCAAATGGAAAATGCTTCATAAATATGACATGCTGTTGGTTATCGTTTAGTGTGAAGTATTTTACTTGGGGGTTTTCAGGCTTGCTGCACACACATTGATAGCATTCATTATAAATTAAACAAATAACATACCGCTCATAACTCAGTATTTCTTTCCTTAAGAGTATTGCTTCTTATGTATATTGGTGCTCAGGTATCAAAAAGAGCTAGGTAAATATTTCCAGGTACCCAGTAAGCGTGAAAGGGAGTAAAGGAGAAATGCTCTCACTTTTCCACGTAAACATGTTTCACTTTGGACATATCTGAGCTCTGTTTCTTTCACAAAGTCTTATTATTTTAAGGCAGCAAATAGAGAAGAAAAAAAGAGGAGCTCTGCTAGTTCTCCTGCCCTTGTCCTCCTCTTTGCAGAGGTAGTCAAGCAGTGGATGAACACAATACCTTGATCGCTTGGGAATTGTTAGTGAGTTTATTTTCGGGAGGGGATTGGGGTGTAGATTTGATCCTTTGCTGTCAGTTCAGTATATTTCTTCATTCTGTTCYTGAGGTACAGCTGCTTTCAGAAATGACCTTTGTAAGCAACTGCTTTCAAAAAGTAAAAAATATCATTTCATAGTGGCGATTATTGTGCTAGCAGTATAGTTGCATCCTGTGTGAAGCTCTTGTGCTTTCTATTATATTAAGCTTGATGATAAGATATGCTGAAGAAATCTTTTAGTCGTGGTTAATATAGCTTTAGTATTTAGAATGAAAAAAGCAACAACTCTTAAAACATTTGTATTCATGTCACATCTGTCAGTGTTTATCTCAGCATGCCTGAAGGAATTACTCTGGAAAAAAGGTGAAAGAACCTGAGGAGAAAGTGAGAGCAAAAGGAGAATTTGCTAGAGAAAGGGAAACTTGCTGGCATTTGGGGAGGGTAATCCCGTAACGCTAAAGGAGCCTCTTTTACAGCAGCTAAAAATAAATCAGAAATGGTAAGAAAATTGGTTTTAAGTGAGAAGATGCATGCAGACCTCTTGAGAAACAGTGGGGCAATGTGTAGATGACGTAGTGGGGCGACAGCGTAGACTCTCAGAAAACCATTCTTAATTTTCAGGAATCAGCTAGTCTGAAATAACACGCAGCTCTGAGAACTTGTCTGAGGAGCATAGATTAAAATCGTATTAAAATAAAAACCTAGCTGACCCTCATCCTAGAAGGAAGATGAAATCTGAAGGCATATGGCATAGCCAGGATAGGAAAGAAGTAATTCTTTAATGGTGGCCTGAAATCATCCTGTGAAACTGCCTGCCCAGTCAGCCTCCAGCAGGAGCAAGGGAGCAGGCACAAATATTTTGTGTCTGCATTCAATTGCTCTTTATCGCTGACAAAACAGCATGCCTGTAGTTCCAGCAACTGGAAGGAGAAAAAAACAGTTGCAGCTGTTAACAGTGGAATGTATTCTTCTAAAAAAAAAAAAAAAAAATTCTCAAAAAACCAAAAAGCCTTCGAAGTGAGCTGCATTGTATTTTTTTTAAATCAAGCTTCCAGCCTTTTCGTTAATTTGTCATAAATACAGATGATTTTTAAAGAGCCTTTAACTTCCTTCCTGACTGTGCGTTCTCCCTATCCCTGTCTGGCCTGTAGTTGACAAAATGTTTACATCCTAAGCAACTCTTTTATGAAAGAAAAAAGTTGGGGGGAGAAAAAACAGTTTTAAAAAACCCCAAGCTGAACGGGCGCTGCAAGCTGGGCGTTCCTAGGGAGATTCTCCGGTCCCCAGGAAACTGCTCGAACTGTGGGTTGACGTTTTGTGTCACCTGGGAATTTCTGACTGGGATTTGTCTCTCTAGTTCTTACCTGTGGCTGGGAGAGATAATCGATGTCGTTATGGGGAATAATCACGTGCATGATGAGAGATAATCCCTGGAGTCCGAGTGCGGCGCTTGGCGTGGCCGGCCCTCCAGCCAGATGTGCAGGAGGTCTTGTTAGCAGGCAGAAGAAGGCAGGCGGTGGGTCGGCCAGTGACAGGGTGAAGGTTTGGGAGGAATGGGGGATTGATGGGAACAGGGCGAGATTTAATGTTGCTTGGGGGTGAAATTATTGTTACTTTTTTTTTTTTTTAAAGAAAAATAGTTTCTAGAATGTTAGATTCTAGTAGGGGGAGGAGGAAGGCAAATGCAGAAGATAGAGAGAGACCAGAGTGTGGCAGTGTGTTTGTGCCTGTGTGTGAGGATGGATTTGCAAAATGTTACGGAAAGGGAGAAGGGAGACTTGTTAAATAGGCAATACCAAAACTTGGGAGAAAAATTGCAAGAAAGGAAATTTAAGTAGCTGATTTTGCAATGTGAGAATTTATTTTTGTTGAGAAATTTTAAAAATTTCATTAAAATAGTTAGTGCATGCTCTTATGATCAAGGTCTTTTCATCATTCTCACATTAAACTTTACTTGATAGAACAATTTTGTTTAAATTCATACTAATTTGGAAGTTGCCTCTGGAACTGGAATGTCCTCTACATTTTCAAGTCCTAATATCCTAGTGTCTTCCTCTGACCTTCCTTTCTATTTTTTTCCCCATGTCCAGCTACTGAGGATGTGATTCAACCCCCAAATTTCCAGTGGCCTTAGAATATTGCCTCAGAAAAAATGCCTCTGTAGTTGGAGGACAGAATCTGTCAGCCACCCTCATCTAGGGCAGGAAATGTTCTGGTGATCGTCATTTTTCCTATGACAAAACCTCGAAGACAATYTTGGGCTCTCAGAGATATTCCATGGTAGCATGTTCCATATAAGGCTTAATTTGTGTCTGACTGCTTGTAATACAAACAAAGCAACCAACCCCTTCATCCAGTTGAAAGTTCTCCAGTGATTACAGCAAACTGGGTGCTCCTGAGCCTGGCGAAGTAGATGAATTTTAACACGTCAGCATCATGGGGAGATCTTTCTGCAAGGCTCCCTTCAGCTGCCTGCTTCGACTGCTTCATTAATCTCCTCTTCTTTTGCTATTTCTGTTTGCATTAAGGAAGAACTTTGTTGATGAGATTCAGAGTTGTATTTGGACTTGTCAGTCTTGTCTATCAACATGACGTTGTTGTTGAATTCTTTGAGAGCCTGCTCTGCTTTGCCATTTCTTTTTACCAGTTTTTAAATTATTTGTTTAAAGTCCCCCTCAAAAATAGTGACTTACCTAGACAACGTGCATGTGATTTAGACAGAGCTGTGCCCAGTGTCAGAGTTGCCCCTGGATAACGATACATAAGATCATGGAGTTGCCATTTAACTTTGGTTTGCATTTTAAAATTTACAATTTAAAATTAAAATTWAAATATATATATTTAAAAAGCAACGAGTTAGTGTTCTTAAATAGGCATTTAGAGAGAAAATCAGTTGACAGACAAACTGTAAGCATTTTATGATTTTTCATTAAATTTTCTGCTTAGAAAAAAACCCGCTTAAAACAGTATAGGCAATATTGCCAAAACGCAGGAAGTTCAAAGCTCAGGCTGTCATCCCGTTATTAACCTAGAATTTTGAGACTTCGTTGGGAACCTGCCTTTTAAGTTTGTACGGCTGTTTTTGCATACAGTTCTTGGGGATATAAAATACGTAAGGATTATGTTTCTCCCCTTTTAAGGAGTGTATATAAAACACTACTACATGCTGCCTTTTCTGGGCTGGTACAGATATTTCTATATTTTAGTGTCAGTAATCACATAGTCTTGTTACAAAAATTAATAGTTTGACTACTGAGSTGCCATTTTATGATCAAGACTGAATAGAAGGAGATGCAACTGGTTATCTATCACTTTTGAATAATAATTTAATATTTGCTAATTTATCTAATAACGGAGAAGTGAAACTACCTTTCCCTGGKCCACACAGCAGAACAGTGGAAGAACTGCAAATTGAAACCTAGATACGGCCATTCCTTGGCCTTTGTTTATGAAGTGTCGCACACAAAATTCTGTATAAAATAACCTTCATAGTCAGTATTGAGAAGCTGTCAGTGATAGTGGAGACTGATGGGTGTTTTTAAAAACCTTGCAAGACATGACTCGGTGCTAGGAAATAGGCTCCCCTGGAGAGTTAAAATGTGCAACTGTGGCGGTTAAACGTGGTCGCTGGGAGCACTGCTGCATAATGAAATAATGGAAATGTTACAAGAATGATAATTATTGGCACTGAAGAGTCGATGCCTGTCTTATGTACGTCTTGCTGAAAAATGGATGTGGCAGGAAACACTGAGCCGTATGGGATCGCACAGACGATGTGCCGGGCTGTCGCTGCACGTTAGTACTAACTCAGGAGCAGCTATCACAAAAGCCTGTTATTTTTTTATCCGTCACTGTCAAATACCTCTGTGATTGCATCAGGGGAGTTCAGCTGAGAAAGAACAGATTAACATTTTAATTTGTTAAACTTCCTCTGGAATTGTCAGGAACAAACCCACTTCCTCTGCAAGTCTACACTCAGATGAAATGTGAATTAAATCAAATGTTGTGTACAGTTTTTTGTCATCTGTAGATTTATAGGGGAAGCAAATTTGAACTTTTTGGAATTGACTATCGTCTGTCACATTGTCTGCATTTGTTAGCCCTTCATTGATGCGTGTTTTAATAAATGCTTATACAGCGGGAGACTGGGCTTGCTAAAAATAAAACCTATTTTAGAACAGTAACAGCATATATTTACAAGCTGGACTTAAATTATAAGTAGATACGGATCTATACTGAAACTTCCTGCAGTATTTAATAATATTTACAAAACTAAAGTCAATGTCATACTTGTGAGTTGGAAAAGCCTGATCTTTTTTTTCCTTTTTATGCATATAGACACTCAGACTTTGGCATTTAGATTGTCTCTTTTTAGCCTGTCCACAGYGCCTCGCCATACGTCTGCTAGAGAGCTACCTCTGCTTTCCAAAGCCTTTATCGGCCACCGCCATTTCATGGAGCGAGACTGGAGAGGTTTTCTTCCCGAGACTACTGCGAGTGGCTTTGAATTGATTTAAGAAGGCCCTTGACAGGGAAAGAGAATAGGTCGCCTCCATRCTGCTCTGACGCCAGGGGGAGAGGCTGGGATTTGAACACATATGTCCAGCTGAGTGATGCGGGTTGCTAGAGTCAGGATTTGCTGGTCGGAAGGAAAAAGTGCAAGTGAGCTAGTTTGTCTGAGAGCAGGTGAAATGTTTTGCCTCTCTTGCTGCATACTAATGCACAAGTTGCTATTATCAAAACCTGTATGTATGTATGTATGCAGTAGATGACACTGTTCTCAGTTAACATAGTCATGTTTATAAGGCAACAGATAGTATCAGTAGCGCAGAAGAAGAGGGCTTCTAGCTGAAATGTCGCTACAAAGCTTCTCCCAGCATTACTTTTATTAAAAAAACCTGCTACAGACGTGCTGTGTGATTAAAAATTAAAATGTATGCATATACTATGTGTAGTCTCTCACCTCATTAAATAGATGTGACTTTAAATGTTGSTAGGCAAAACAAAGCAAGACGATTAATGTGATGCATACCCTATAGAAATACATGCATATGTAGATAATTTTGAGAATAGGAGTTAGCTTTATGCATGAAAAAGCATCTGCTTGACATGTCAGCTATTATCATCTTTTTCATTGCAAAAAAACCTGAGGTCTGCAGTGGGGATAGCTCAGCTCTTCTGACCCTGAATTTTATGCTTTTATGTATTTAGATGAGTTATTTAAGGCCATGCTAAAAGTAATTTTAGCTTAATTTGTCTCATGACTACAGCTCTATTCCACTGTGGATTTTTCAGTACTGGACCGAAATTAAACTAAAAAGGAAAGGAGATGTCATATTTGATTGCGTACTTTGTGGATGAGGAACTTTTAATAGTGTTTGTAGGTGTTTGTTTAAATGRTTTGGATTACAATGATAAAGAATTTTAAGTCATTTTCAAACTGAAAGTCATAAGAAGTATTAGGGGTTTGAATATGAAATTTCAATCAGCAGCAGAAATATCGGAGGTACGTAATACAATGTTCTGAATTGCCGCGGGGACAGGGGAACACAAAATGTTCAGTTCWCTTTTAAAGCTGTACAGAATCTAAAAGAACTCAAGTCTGGGTTGAGGGAAAGAGTATTTTAATAGAGTACGTCCAAGAGGCTCTCTGAGAGCCACGAGTTTAACGTACCCCTCCGCACTGTGTTGTGCGGCTGTTCCCGTGAGCACCCATAATTTGTGTGTCTTTCATTCATAGTTGCAGCTTGTTTATCCCCCAAATAACTTGGGCATTTTTAGGACAAGGCTGGCGATAAATGCTCTGCATGAACAGAGGAAAAACTGTCTYGCAGCAATCTGCAATTCAAGATAACTTCTGTGAACAGAAGGTAGCTTTTTGGTGATGCTGATAAATGTTGTGGTTGTAAGATGCTATGGCTGCTTCTGTTTCAGAAAATATTTTTAAGATACAGGTGCAAAGTTAGCCAAGATGAGGGACCTAAGTGAACAGCCTGGTCTGGGTCGTAGAGGAGAGAGACATCCAGTCTGATGTCCCAATATGTCTCTGAATTAGTTTCTCCGTTGCTGCTGAAATACTTTAGCCATGTACTAGTTGATGTTCACTTGGTTGATTTTTCTAGGAATGCAGTAAATTTCCGTAATGCTCACTTAACTCTAGTGCCATCTGCCGTATGCGAATAGCAGCGTACTCGAGGGAGTCTTGGCAGGACCCAAAACCGCTGCAGAAGTGGCCGAAGGAAAGGGTTGCACGTGGGAAGGTGGCACTGCGCGGGCAGATTCAGGAAGCTACGCCRGTTTGGGGAGCGTCTTTAAAAAAGAGGATGGCGCAGTCTGCCTCTGCCAAAACACTCCCCCTTACTTTGCAATTGGCCTCCGAGGCCATAGTGTGTTTTCTCGTAAAATATTGAAAATCAGCAAGTGCCCTTCCCATTCGGACGACTGCTGGAAAGGGAAAACGAGCTGAGAGGTGAAGGCAGAGAGAGACACGGCCATTGCCTCTTTCCACACGTGAGCTGGAARCCTTGACTTTCTGCAGAGATTTGAGGCTTCTCTTTCTATCCTCTTCATATAAATACACACACACATATACATACACACACATATATATGTATATATAAGAGGCCTGCTAAGGCCCTTGATGCRCAGTGTGCTTTCAGGCCCCTTTCTTTGTCCCCATATTAATCAGGTTTGGCAGAGGGAGAGGAGTGTCTGAACCCCCCCGCTTTATACCTCTGAAAACCAGAAATGCCAGGAGCTGATGTTAATGTATGGCTTGGTCAAGCAGACGAAGAAAGCATGCTGCCATCCCATACCCGGCTGCCTGTGAGTTAAGAACGTACCACTGCAGAAATACCAGATGCCCGGGAGCAATTTTATATGTGAAAATGACTTATTCCATGGTTGTAATTATTATTGTCACAGAAGCTGAAGAGAAAAAAGTATTAATCTCAAAGCAGTCTGCCTTCGCCTATCCATAGCAACGTCTCAGCAGCAAGTTATGTGAAAATCACCTGAAACATCTAAATATTGCCTTATACTCCCAAATCATTTTCATTTCTGTTAAAAAAACAAACAATTTCATGCCAAACTTACTGATAGAGGATGGGGGTTGCCTGGTAGTATTTATCTTGTGCCTTTCCATAATATCAAATACAGAAGGTGACACAATAAATGCTGAATTCCCTGGCGCCCCTTTTACCATCTCCCTGCTATCTGCTTGTCTAATAATTCAGCCAACTGGTTTTAATTTGGGTTTGTATATTATTCATATCATCGTAGTATCAGGATGGTGATTTCTCTGTTTTCTTTTCTTCTTTCTGGTGGTGGTGTGTTTCATGGTGTGAGTTACCATAGTAGGTGATTTATACTGACTCACCGGAGGAAGCCTGGTTTGAGAAGCTGCCTCGTTCCTTGGCAGTAAGGTCTCTTTGCAATGTTATCATCTCTCTCTCTCTCTCCAAGATAACTRTTTATTTAGAAAGCGATATCTGTTGCTTATACAAACCTTGCTATATTATACAATAATGAGATCATGATTTTCTAGTTTTTAGTTCTATGGAGTCAACCTAGAATGTGAAAATTAAATTTCTTTCAGCCTACTACAACAAGAATTATAAAGGACTTTTCCAGTGGAATTTAAAATTTCTTTTGGTGACGTGTGAGCCAAAACAGGATCTCTATCTGTCCGTCTCTCTCACTCCTCCCTTGAGTTGTGCATGTTCTGCTGGGTTAGCAAGAGCTAGTAATTCAAACAGTGTTTCAGTAACTAAAGCAAGTAAGTTACTTGCATGACTTGGAACACCCATGCACGTGCCTGCACACACTGTGCACGAGCACAGCAAATCTTTGTCATCAGAAACGTCTTTTTTACATTTTGCTTTATTTGAAACTTTTCCTTAGTTGTCTTGTCATTAAACTAGAATGCGTGTACATACTATAAAAATGATATCAGAGTAAAAAATACTAAATAATATGCATATCCCTGCAGAATGTGCTCCAAGTCTGCATTACTTACAAAGAGACATATGAGGTTCAGACCTTGTATTTATGGTGTCAGCAGCATAAATGTATTTGTGATATTCTTAAAGTTTATTGTGTGTTCTCAACATACTCTAGTTGCCAAACAAATATTTTGCTGGAAGCAATCCAAAACATAAATAGAATTTTAATTCTTCTTTTGAGTTTGTAACCCCAATTACCCTTTACAGCTCCTTTGAAAAATGTGCAAGTGAACACATAATTATGAAACAGTTTCAAATTAACTTCAGTTGAATAGCTAATCTGTCTTTAAAAAAAGAAACATTCAGTTATTAGAAAATCAGAACAGGTTAAGTGGTTCTTTTGATGGCATGTCATGTGAGTCTTGAAGCTTTTCAGACCTTAAAGAGGTRCTTGGTTGACTCTCGCATTTATCTTCGCTACCTGATGCCGAGCTGTAGAGAATGTTGTATCGATATTGTCACTGTTTCCTCCTACAGGTCATGCATATCTAGGAACAAAGCCACAGATAAGAAACACTAATATTACTTGAATTTCCGATATATTTTTTGAAGAGATTTGCTCCCTTTTGTTTGTGGAAATGATGCAGAGGGTACTGCTGTAAAACCATAGAAAAATCCAGATGGTCTGGATTGGAGAGGGAGAGGTGGCAGTCTCTCCCTCCAGCGCTGGTATTGTAGCCTACCTTCTCACAAGGCTTCCGCCATCTGAGAAAAGCTTTAAAATGGGAGAGAAATTCCAAAGAAGCCCCCTGTGCAAGTGCTGTCCAGGTGATACATTACTAAAGTGTTTGGCTTAACTCTTCAGGCAACTCGTTAGTTGAGCAGCACGTAGTAGTTGGCTGCCCCCTTACCTCCCTTTTATCTGCCCCTTGGTAGGCTTGCTAGGCCAAACGCATAAATACACCTCCTCTCATCTAAAGGAATCTTTCCCGTTATGGAGATGTCATTATTTACAAATCTTTTAATGGGGTCATTGCCATCTCTGCTTGTTCCTCTTTGTTTCTGTCTTCCTTTAAGGGATTTTCCAAAGTCATCTCTTGTCTCAAAGAGCAGAGGGACTCAAACTGAGGGCTTCTGAAAAAGTGCTGCTGTCTGCAGGAGGAATCTTGGCTGCAGAGGGAGTTTAAGCATCTGCAAGAATCTCTCTCTAGAAGATAGTTAACGTGATAAGGTTTCCAATTATTTTAAGCCAGCCTTCATTTCAGTGCACATGCGTATCATTTGCAGTTGAGGTGTTACATTTTTACAGCCTTGTGAGATATGGTTTCACTGCTTTGCCCATGCGAACGTTAGCTACAATCTGTGTTGGAGAGTAAGATCTTTTGCCATATAAATTAAAATAAAGGTATGCTTCTATGAAGTGAAATCTGAATGGGAAAATGGTGAGCTACTGGATGATGAATGTTCACGTAGCATTATCATGCCAGTAGGTATGAAGGGTTCTGTTGCGAGTGTGCTGTTTCTGTTTGAATATATGTAACTCTCTCTCTCTCTCTTTCTTTCTCTGTAACTCAAAAGTCTTTGTAAAGTCGAGAGCAGGCAGGGTGCAGTCAGTCGGAGCCGTAAGCAGGTTCTGACGAGCAGCTGTCAGATGGCACAAACTCTGCATTTTTCCCTTTGCTGGCCCATTCTGGCTGCAGGATAGTCAAGAGTTGTCTGCTTTGAGACGGGCTTGTTCATTCTCCGAAGTTCCTGAGCTTAATGAGATCTGTTAAAATGCTCTAGGCTTCTACACAAGCTTACGAGGGTTCTTAAATGACACCTGTCTGAAGAAAGAAGATACTGTGCAGATGCTTAGCTAGGCAGCTAGCCCCCTAGGCAGGGTGTCACAGGAACCGCTGAGCCCTCTGCAGGCAGCTAGCGCCTTGGGGAAATGTATCCGCATGCCTCGTTTCTGGGATCTGGCACCGTGGACTTAATGTCTGAGAGCTGGGCAGATCGCATACTCCCCCTTCGTTTGCTCGCTAGCGGCAAAGCCTCTCAGGTTGAAAGCCAGGAGACTGGCTGCATGATCGAGGAGCAACAGGACACGAGGACAAGCCCCTAACCGTGCCTGTGCTCTAAGTGTAGCTCTTGTTGAATAATACTCTAGATTTTTAATTTTGGCTGTTGTATATTAAGCAAGCGAGTCTTTGGGTAATTATTTATAACTTTCATATGTGCAAGGGGTTTTTTAATATTAAGATGAGATCTGCATCATATGAAAGTGTTTATTTCAAAATACCTAGTTAAACATGTGAGCTTTGGTTTTGAAAAGTAATTGTTTAAAGCTTATTTAGTATGGGCGCTCTCCTTTTTCCCAGCTGTGAATGATTTGTATGTACTTTCATATTTCCATTATAAAATTGCTGGAGGGATATTGCTAGCAATGATTTATTTGTCTGGTACACATTGGTATTTTTGGTACTTCTGCTTCTAAAATAGATGGAGAAGTGTAAGCTGAGTCTTATAAATCTGTGTGTTGTAAATGAAGTAGGATTTTAAATAAGAGATTGTGAAAAAATGAGCTGAGCTAGCCTCCTTTTTCATAATCRCAATCGTTACACAAGCTTGGCTATGTCAGGGTAGTCTTCTGAGCACTGGAAAAAACAATTCAAGCAGTATGTGGACCAGTGCTTATAAAATGAGTTGTGAGAATGGGTGGGTGAGGCACCACATTTGAAATCTAAAGCATCTTGCTGTACGTCCAAAGCCAGGAGCGGCAGCCTTTCCTGCGGGCGCCCCCTCCGACCCGCGCTGCTGGCAAGGGCTGCGAGTCTCTGGGCTCAGAAAGGCCACGCCGGGCAGTGTGAAATTGCCRTTGCCTGCAAAATTGCTGCCTCGCAGGTCTAAAATATCCCCTCGGTTTGAGAATCGCCCTTCCCTTGGAAGAGTCCTTGCGGAGATCCTGATTGCAGGGCGCTTGCATGGTGCCCTGGTTGTCTGGTGTGCCGTTGGGGAGCCCGCGACCTGCCCCTCGCCCGCGGGGCCGCCGCAGCCCCCGGGGAGGCGCGAGGCGGGAGCAGCCTGCCTGTGCTGCGGTCGCGCCCCAGGGAAACCACCGCATCTACCTGGTCCTGCTGCTGGCGGCTCTTGGGGTTAAAAGTGCTTGGTTCATTCTTATTACTGAAAAGGGTTTTTGGAATATAACCAGGAGATGCTGGTACGGAGGTACTGCGAGCTTACCTTGCTGCTGCTGGTGCTCTGGTTTGATCAACCTCATGAGCGGAATTCACAGTCAAACACTTTTCTATTAAAATGAAGTATAGAAACTAAAGTAGTTTCTGTTGTGTTTGAAATATTTATTACCACCTTTGGGAAAAGGGTTTCCCATTATTGCTTCTTTGATTCAGCCCTGCTACAATTGTGACCTCTAGTGGAAAAAGTCGGTTTGTTATCATAATGATTATGCATAGAGTTACCAATTAATTTGTGCAGTGTTGCAATATTCATTACGTCTCATGTAGTCTTAACTCCAAGACTCATTAATGGATAAAATCCCTTCGAGGCACCATACTATCCATATGAAAAAAATAAAATTTCTGCCTAAGAATGCCCCTGAAGAGTTTCTGCAGGTTTTTGTAAAGGCTGATTTTCTTGGCATGTGTAAACCTCTGCAGCTTTTCTGTTTTGTTTTGTTTTGTTTTAAATATRATCTCTGATTTTCAGGAACAGGCTTGGAAAATTACTCAGTTGTAGAAGCAGAAAYGTCTTGAAGTGGGAGGCTGCTGCTGTCTGTCCCAACCTGTAATATTTTTTAAGGGGACCCACTGGGTCTTCCCACAGCTTTCCCTGTAGCAGCGGCAGATCATTGCCCGGCTTCTGCCTCTCTTGAGTTTTRTGACTTTGGGCTTTCCTAGCAGAGGCAAGTCCTAACTCATGGAACGTTCCTGCTCGCTCCCAAACACGCGGCCAGTTTTCTCCCTTTTGCAAGGTGCTTTCTCATGCCACTCTATGGAAGCTTTTAGTAGTGGGATATTGGTGGTAACATGTGATAGAGGTAATTTTTAAAGTGCTGCTAAAACTTTCAGATTTGGTGCAAAGGCARCAAGATTCAGAAGCTGCCATCTTGCCAAATCAGTTTATCCACTTATTTTAAGAATATGTGAGATTCTTACAGACACTCAGTTGTAGGAGTTTGTTGAAACAATTTGTGGTGCAGCATTAGCAAGAAATTAATTGAAATCTTGTTGCAGGRTAGTGGAGGGTTCCCATATAAAAAGTCCTGTTGTTACCCCATACTGATACGTATTATAGTGACAGTATTATTTGTGTGCAGTTCTGTTGGGGACACTTAGATATCAGCTCTCAAAGACATTTATAAGAAGAGGTTTATCTTGATATTAAACAAACAGGCAAGAAGATTTGTAAAAAGTAATCTAGGAATACAGCAGTTTGAACACATAAGGCAACAAATGAGAATTGTATACGGTATTTTTCATATTTGGGCAGTCACAAAGCTATTTAGAAAGTTAAATATTCAAGATACATAGGCAAAGCTGGTAGAGACAAGAGAGTCTCTTCCATCAGCAGCGGAAACGTGTGTCCTGCCTGCCTGGCTGTCCATGCTGTTTGGCTGAGCTGCGCTTGGCTGGTTTYGCAAGCATGACCCCAAGTGTGTTTTCAGTTAGACTGATGTAAAGGGGCCTCATTCATTTATTCCCCTTTCCCCAGAGAAAATCTCAAGGTCTTGCTCGCCAAAATAAAAAGATGTTAAATACAAGCAAGGGTGTGGTATTTCATATTTTTATATAAACCATAAAGTGGAAATGCAGTCGTTTTCACCAATGTGTTGCCAGTAAGTGGAGTAATTGTCTACTTTCTTAGATTTTTAAATAATTGGACATTGCCATTTCATTATTTACTGAATGGATTTGTGTGCATATTTTTCCAACTTTTGCAAATCAGAAAGAATATTTAATACAGATATCAATTTGCTTAACTTTGAAACAATCTTGCTTTTTGACTGATATCAGAACAAAAGATATTTGTTCTTGGAGTTTTTTATAGTTTCAGCATAAAAAATTGTACATGGCTAATCACAGCTTTCAGTGAACAGGCACAAATCCTATCGACTAAAATATGTATCCCATTTCCTTGATGGCCCACTCGTTGCAGTGTTTTGCGCTGCTCATGAAAGACCAGGACTGGCAGGTCCTGAAAGGATGGTGGGATGTCCTGTGCCATGCGTAGCACCTGGTTAACTGGAAGGAGAGATTCCAAAGAGCCTTCCTCCTCCCCAGCCAGGAGTTTGGAAACTGTACCTTGGGGCTTTAATGCTGAACTTCRAAGTGTAGCACGGAAAAGAGAGGCGGGCTGTAGAGGTTTGCAGCATCTAGTTACGGTACTTAATGGTGACAACTAATAGAGAAAAGAGATTTGTATGCTGGCACTGACTGAAGTCTTTTTCTTCTTATTCTCAGGGTCTGAACATTATCTTTCATGTAGCCTTGGCTCTCTTAAAGGTAAGTCATTGATTAGAAGCTTTTTCTAATAGAAAAAAAATAGTATGGAATATGTTCTTAGTTGAATTTGTCATATCAAAGGGAACAATAATAGTGGGACTTCTGGGGGAAGCAGGGGAAGAGAAATATATGTTTGGGTAGGGATGTCTTCAAAACTATACTTATGGTAGGTCTGTTTTTATTAAAATTAACAATGTAATAAGGTTCTTGGAACAAAAGGTACGGTATAGGGATTTAAATGTCTTGTATAACTGCTATTAAGAAAACTGTTCTGATTCATTTCATGACTTATTTATTTTGTGCCTAGGTTCTTTTGTATAGTCAAGAAACATATGATTGGATATCATTAGATACCAAATGCATTTGTAATATTAAGAGAGGAATTAGAAGTATTTTGTTTTGTGGGTAACTTCCATCTTAGGCTTAGATAGAGGGCAGTTCACCTAAACCAGGGGTAAACCCTAGGCCTCTTTGATGCCAAYGGCATAGCTTGAAGTTCACTTACATTGTCCTTCACAAGTTGGCACTAATTCAGATCCAGTCTACATACAGACACGTGGCATGGGATTTGAAATTCTGCCTTCAAATTCAAGGGATATTTCCATCAAATGATGTAGGCAAAAGCTCAGGGTAGTACAGCCTGTCCCTGCTGGCACTGTAACRTCTATAATGTGGGCATCCACGGGTCGCCTTTGGCTGTTACCAGTGCTGCGGTGTGTTTTCCCAGTGCCTCACCGTTTTCTAGGAAGGGCAGGCAGCTGGTGGTGGAGCTGCGCCCTGAGGAGCACTTCAAGAGAGCCTCAACTTCCGCAGCAGAGTCCGGCAGCGGAAGTCTTGGYGCTCTGCCCTGGTGAATGTGCGTGGTGCTGCTGTGAGCAGAGCGGCTGGAAAGCCCAAAGCACCTACCTGTTCACTCGAGGTAGGGTGACCTGGCTGAAGTACCCCAGTGCGGCTGTAGGATCGGTGTGTAGCATTACGGTAAGGAAGTGTCCAAAATAACGTAACACGGAACAGCTAGTGTTTCAAGCTGTCGCTTTCTGCATCAGCAGCTGTGTTAAAGGAACTAGCCGAGGAGCAGGAGACTGGTTTAATGTGTGTTTCCAGGGCCGTGCTCCTACGCAAAGCTGGGTCTGTAAAAGGGGGGAAAGAAAGGGTGTGCTCTTTTCTGCCTGTTTTGTACTTTGTTTGCAGCTACGGGGACTTGGTCATCTTCTGGTTTTTAAGGCCAATATGGCTAATGGGAAATCCAGCAGGTTATGGCACGATGGAGAGTGCTGCCACAGTAGTAAGAACTGGTTCTGGAGGCAGGTGGAAGTACCGGCTTATGGCTCTTAAAACTGAGGCAAAAGAAAGAAGAGGGAGGAGTACGTGCACGGTGCTGAAAGTGGCTGGCAAGGTTTTTAGGAGAGGGGCCTGCGACAGCCTTGCCCTGAGTTTAGTTACCGAGCATGGCTCTTGGACCATGGGGATGCGCCCAGCCGGCGTGTTCCTGAGGCTTCCCACTGCCGCTAGCGGCAACGGTGGAACTGAGCTTAGCAAGAGGAGCAACTTTAAAAACATGTGATAAGGGTTGGAAAGAACTATATTCCTTAACTCAGAGATGTCATATTGCAAGTAAGGACATCTTTTTATGTTGAATCATCAGCCCAAGTTTCTTTTAATAGAAAGTTTTTTGCTTTTTTTTTTTTCATTTTATATATATATTTCACAACATACTGCTTTTCTAATTGAGCGTTTCTCTTTGGCTRTTCCAGAAGAGGAAAATTCAAGAAAGTACTTTGTCACTATTTTCTTATAAGTTCAAGAGTTTTAAGAATTGTTTTTAATTCTGCTAATAGCATTTCTTCTTATGCTTATACAGTATGATGCATCTGTATGATTTGGCAGTAATAGGCCCTAAATGGTAAGGGAGGTGTCATCTTCAGAAAATATTTCTGTATTATAGGCAAAAGCAAGTGCAAAGGAAATACAGCTCAATCAGACGAGATGCTGAGTCAGAGCCACCGGTGAGTGGTGCTCTGTAGCTCCGTGGTTCGCGGTCGGCAGACTTGCTGTGGCATCAGGGAGGAAGACAGTCTTGTGCTCTGGGGCCTGCGATAAAGTTTTGCTATTCAGATGTGTTCATAATCTCTTTTAATCATTAGAAACAAAGTGATTTTAGTTTATTAGTCTCTTTAAATTACAGGAACCGAATGTGACTGCTTCAGAACAACAACTTTAAAACCTGTTTGGGAGGACTTCATTTCTCTCTGATCCTGAAGCTAGTGAGAACAATCCCTAAGGATTAAAATGGAGCTAGTGKTTTTTTTATCCGCAGCCTTCTGGATTATTTTTAATATGGAGGGGGAATCATTCATCACTAGAATATTTGAGTCTTTACTGTGTAAATGCCACTTTTCCTCCCTTCCTGGGGAAGTCTGTGCCTCGCAATCCCTTGCTAAATAGCAACAGAATTGAAGCTTTTTTATTGAGCTCCCTTTTCGCTCTCTGCAGTTTCTCACTGGTGCAACCAGGGGCTTACATTCAAACTGAACGGTTCTCAGTTTTGAAATGCCAGGGCTACTTCTGTGACCAAATTACCCAAGGCATCTTGATGTAGTACCCTTCGGAAAATAAAAACCTATCTAAGAGACCAGGGAGGTCCTTTCCGTTTCCATCTCCCAGGTTTGGAATATGTTTGTAACAATGAACAGCTCGTTGATTAAAGTCCTTTGTCTATGGAGACTATCGGACGTAATAGGGCATTAGTCTGATTTCTTACTGCAGGATTGCATTTTAAGGAAAAATACAGTCTTTTTTTCTATAGTATCCGAATATTATGCTTGCTTAGACATGCCCTTCAGCAGTCATTGCTTTTGTATACTCCACAGTGTGCACGTCTGTCATTTTGTCCGGCTGGTGGCAGTATTTGCCAATGTGACATTAATCATTTAGGTATGTGGTGTGGACACAGCCCCTGAATTAGCGTTGGGTGAGCTGAGCGGGTAGGCTAAGGCCTCCTCCCTTTCCTTCTCCGCGCAGCCGAGAACATAGGGCAGCGCTGGAGCRGAAGGTGAATCCTCGTGGTGAAGAGGCAGCTGCTCTTAGAAAGCTCAGCTTCAGGAGGCACATGCCAAGCGGCGCTGCCCTGATACCTGTAAAAGACTCCCCTATTAGGCCTGTTAATTCCGAGTGATGGGAAGTGTACCGTTTCAGCGCCGGGGTGCTTTCGGATCCCTTCTGTCACAAGCTAGCTAGTTTCTTTGTTGAAAATTGCAAAGTAAAGGTGAAAATCTTTGCATGTGGTAAGAAAAAGTTAACGATAACAGCAAGCTTTGTTTCATKTTTGGACATTTCAATAATTACTGCCCTAAACTTCTGCTTCTGATCTTGCTGCCTTAGAAAGAAAAATTAAATGCAAACTTTATTTTAGAATTAGCAAAAGTATTAGAGTGTGAGAGTGTGCAGAAATAAGGCTCGAGATTAAGTTACTGTAAAGGAAGAAAAGAATTAATAGAAATGTAAGAATTTACCATGAGTTTTTAAAATAGGTCCAAACCAAGCTTTCTTTATGGAGATAATCTACTCACAGATAATGATTCATAACAACCTTTGATATCTAGGCTGCTGAAACAGCATTTTCACCCAGTAACCATTGAAAACATGTTGTTTAATGCCAGAGAAAAGCCAGTGTTTTGATAAGCAAAGTATGTGATATTCAAATTGAAATGGGTAGAAAATTGTGAGAAATAGTAAAGCGTGTTTTTACTGCTTCTATTTCCCAATTAATGCATACTGTTATTATCTTGCAGAGATTCACTTCAGTACATGCATTTTCTGAAAAACAGTACCGCTGCCCATTCCTCCTTGAGCTTAGACTAATGCGAGCAGCATTTCTAACGGTGCCTGTGAATTCTAAAAGTCCTTCTCACCGCATGTTATCAAGTGATAACGGTACATTAAGCAAACAAGACAGTTATTTATCTTAGTTATTTCTGTTGTCACCTTTCAGTCTCAAGCCTGTTTGTGTCAGTGTGTGTTCAACAGACTAGAGAGAATACCAGTTGCAATGGCAGGCATGGCAGATGGTCCTGTTAATTTAAGTAGCTGATACAGAAGCTTCTTAGTTTTTTAAAAAAAGTCAAAATTACCATGTATTAGAAGCATTATTTGATATCGTTATTTCATTTGGTACATGGACTAAAAAAGGACCTCCTGGGCTAGAGAAATGCTTCTCCTTTGCTATTGCACGCCACTGTGTGACGTGGCATCCATTTTATAAGCTAATAGCAGCAGCAATATTGCTGTGGGAAGGCTCTTTCTCTTATTCCATCCTAAATTTGTTAATGATCATTTTACACTCCCCTGCTCTTACATCAGCATTGTCTTTTAGCTTAAATAGTCCCCTTCCAGACACACTCACAGTGGTGTTTATCATTGTGAAGTATTTATAGATACCAATGTTTCTTTACTAAATAAACCAATATTCTTGGGTTCTTGATCATCTTAGTAGTTTTCTTCTGCATCTCCTCAAATCTATATTAATCTTGTAAGGTGTAATGGTGGGATCTTTGAGAGGTCCCAAAATGTCTTCTGTATTGATACTGTTTTTTCTTATTTCTCGAAAATCTGCTTTATCTGATAACAATGAGCACTGCGTTTGTCTCTTCCGTTTGTATGGAGTGATATTCATGGCTAACCAGAGGCTCTGCAACTGCTATTTCACCACTTCAGGTACAGACTTTTGTAAGGGTAGAAGTTTTGAATAAAATTGTGCTATGCTTCTGTATACATTTACATTTCACTTCTCAATGAATGTGTTACAAATTGTTGAATTTTTTTTTCCGCAAGATGCTGTCTTCTTTGGATAGACATTTGACCTGATCTGTCTCAGAGCCCGTTCATCTTTTATCTCCTGAATTGCCGCTTGCACCAGCCCAGTACTTTAAAATCGGATGTGAAATTTTGTTCTGTGTTGAAGGCATAGCTCAAAAATTTATGCTCATGAGAAGCAGGCAAGCACAAAGATAGCCAGAGCAGTAATGCATACGTGTGTGTCTCAGCTACTGTTGTTCATGAGTAAGCTGTGCCTGTTTCTTCAGGGAGCTGTGTGGCTTGTAGCGTAAACCAAAATGACACCCCTTAAGATCATGCCTCCTTTTATCACCCAACACATACCCTCTGCTGAAATTATCACTTGCCACTTTCTTGCCTGGGGCACTGGTGTTTAAAAAGTAGTGTTTGAAGAAAACGAACAAAAAATCCACCTACTTTAAACCTGTTTGAACATTACAGCCTCTTACTTGTCAAGGAAGAAGCCGAAGGGTGCAAGTCATAACAACTTACTGAATAAATTGTATCAGTCCTGTGAAAGCAAGCAGCAGAAGAGGAACAGAGAAGTTGTGCAACAGAGATCTTCCATATCTTCTTGAAATAAGATACTGATATTTTGTATAATCTCACCAGCTAAACTTCTGAGAATATCAACGAAGACTAGACAGGTGCTTATTTTAGGTAAAACTTGCACCTTGCCAGCACAGATAATTTAAAAAATGTGAATTGTCTTTCAGGCAGGGATGAAATTCTGATAATTACTGTAACTATTTGAGAGCTATTGGAAAGTGATTCATATTACATCAAAAATGCATTCAGTGTGTAGGCAACTGGGCTGGGGCCTTGTGTTCAAGAGATAAAATAGCTATTTCGTTCTAGTTCTGCATATGCTCTTACTTTGCATGTGCAATGCCATGAGGAGCCTGAAATTTTGAAATTAGCACTGCTTTAAGCAGAAGGTTGGATGAAATGTCATACGGAATTCCTTGACAACCTAAATTTTTTTTTGATTTTAAGGTAATCTGGTTTAGTCCACTTTGTAAGTGCACTAAGATAAATCTCCAAGAGGCTGCTCTTAAAATAAAACAGAAGTGTCCACATTAGAAGCTAGGTTAAAATAGCTGTTGCCCTTTATATTCATGCTAAGTTCACTTTAGCTTCTCTAGGTAGATGGTCCCACAGGATCAGTGCTGAAGCTTCTGGTACAGAAGTGGATCCTAACTCTTTGTTGCTAGTGATCGGTGTCAACTGTTCTGTTTTCAAGGTCCTCTCCATTAGGCAGAGGACAAGAAATTCACTTTTTAAGAAGCTGACAGATCTTTCTTCTAGTATTTGTATTGAGCCAACATTGCCAACGATAGATAGGGAAGACTATAAGAACAGAGCAATAATACTGTTTTTGTCTGCAACAGTGTGTGTCTCATTATCTGAGAAAGAAGTGGTGCCTTTTCTGTTTAATAACCCCTGATGGATTGTTCTTCCATGAGTTTGTCCAGTGCCTTTTTAACACATGTAAGCTTTAGCAACCACAGCGATTTTCTCAGCTTAATTCTGGATTGTGTGAAGACTCACCTCAGTTTGTTTGCTTTGAAACCTGCTAGTTTCATATGAGACTCCTCATTCTTCTGTTGAAAGGGATTTTGAACAGTTGATATCTTTTCATTTTCTCCAGACCATTCATAATTTTATACATCTACCATATCCTTCATCAACTGTTATTTTTCAGATTTAATACTCTTAGTTTGTTTATTTTTTGTCCTCATTTGGAAGCCTCTGCTGAACCTTGTCGTCTCTCTCTGTACCTCTTCTATCTCTATTATTTCCTTTTTGAGATGGAACGACCATCTCAATATTCAAGATAGTGCATAATATTCAATATACTGTAGAATAATGGCCTTTTCTGTTTAGTTCTGTATTCCTTTCCTGTTAATTCCCAACGTTTGTTTTATTTTGTTGACCTCTGCTGAGCACTGAGCTGACGTTTTCATAGGACTGTCCTTGATAACTCCCAAGATTCATTCCTGTATAGTAATTGTCAGCTCAGAGTCTATCATTTATATGTAAAATTGAGATTGTTTTTTCCCCATATGCATAAATTTATATTTATCTACATTGACTTTCATTTACCATACTATTGCCCAGTCTTCAGTCTCTTACAGTCCTTCTGCGGTTCTTTACTGTCAGCTCTTGTCTTTAAAACCCTGAACAATTTAGTAGTATGTGCAAACATTGTCACCCCAGCATTCATCTGCGTTTCTAAGCCACTTAAGAGCAGGTTTGCTAGCATGGACCCCAGCACAGATCCCTGATGGAATCCACTGGGAAAATTAATTGTTTTGTCGTGCTCTCTCTAATAACGTTAAAGACGTAAACTTAACTAAATTCAGATCACACAGTTGTGATTAGACCTGAAGAACAGTAAGAGCAAAGTAATTTCTGATAAGGTAAGAGGTGATGCTCTTGTGTGAGCATGATATCATTCGTATGGATTTTCCCTGCAAGACTAGCGATGGTTTTGCAGGAAAGACTGGAGCAGAGGGGAGACAGGGAAGGCTTACACTGCTTGCGCAGGGAGAAAGTGGGTAAGCAAAGGAAGGAGAAAGGGAGAAAGAAATCTGTGGTGCTCACATAGGGTCGTAATTTTAAAATTACACAGCGTGGGCAAGGTGCCAGCTTTTACAGCAAATTGTCATGCCTTGTTAAATATGCAAGTGGGAACACTGCTACCTGAGAACTAATCCAGTGTGAACACCTAAAACATAACACAGTTTTCTTCAGGCATTTTGCATTCTTGGCAAAATATTAAAGATAGAAGCTGCAATGATCATGGTGGCACATAATTTTTCCCCATAGAAAACAGTCCAAGAAGCACAAAGCTCCCACTTCAACTGTCATAAAATACTAATTACCTCAGATAGAAACCCATAATTTTCCTTGGAATCCCCTGAGCCCTCCCCAGATATTTTCTCCGTGTTTATATATTTATATTCCATAAAAAGGGAGTCACATCTCCTTTGACATATTTTAAAATACAAAGATTTGTAAACAGCTCAGCATAAAGATCCTTGGTATCTTGCTAGCGAGTTCAGAAAATATAGGCAGTCTCAGGTCAGAGTCTATATGGTTTGAATTGAGTAGCGAACGTTTTGCCAGTAGCCAGTTCTTCTGAGTCCAGTGGACCGCAGCTGCGTATGTCTTTGGTGATCTTGACTGTGGCAGTGCAACATGAGTGAAGAAGCAGTTTTGTGGATGGGAAGGCCCAAAGCCAGAAATAAAGAATTTAACTGTACTTGAAAAACAGGTAGTCTGTAACATGGAAAACGGGCACTAGTGCAATGTGTTTTATGTGTTTGCCCATTCTACCGAGTGGGCAAATTATTGCCTTCTAGACCATTTTGAGTTTTGAGCTGACTTGAGTCAGGCCTTTTTGAAGAATACAGGACAATAATCTAATGCTGGTAAAGGTGTGGGTAAGAGCAGTGAAGTCTACATGATAGAAAAATCATAATTCCTGATGAAACATGAATAAAAATAAGATATAGTATTCAATTACAATGTACAAGTGCCTAAGAATGGTAGGGAGTGTAAAAAGTCTCAAACTGCAGATCTGAGTGACAGTTAACTGTCATGCTCCGTGTGAAGAATTGGCATAATATTTGCGATGTACTGCTAGTTTTTCTCTATTCTTCCCCGTTCTAGTCTCCCCCAAAGAAGAAACTCACCAAAAAAAAAAAAAAAAAGACCCCAAAGTTTTTGTGAAATGAAAAGTGAGACGCGACCATTGTGATAGGATCTCATAGGAGCTCCTGCAAACCACAGAGCGCTGGATTTTGGTTCATACTGAGGTTCTCTCATCAAGCCTCAGAACGTTTCAGGTTTTAGAGGACCTCTTTTTAAACGAGAAGTCCAGGCCTGATGTAAAAATTGTCATATGGCATTAGATCACCTCTCTTGGGAAGCCAGTCCTGTAGTTAATTTTCCTCTTTCCTAAAAACTTGCACCTTATTTCTAGCCTGAATTTGTTCAGTTTTAGCTTCTAACTATTGGATCCTATTATAACTTTCTAGAGTTAAAGACTTTAGTAAATAATTATTCCATTTCTTTTTTCGTAACCTTATCCAAAGTGAAAGAAACCCTACATTTCTGTAAGTAAAAGTTAGCTATTCACTTATTGAAGTTTGATATATGCAAGAAAAAATTTAAAGTCTTTTTAAATGAACAGTCTTCTGAATTATCTGTCCTCTTTCCTGTTTGTTTACCCACAAGCTGTGACTGTGTTGAAGTCACCAGTGACTCTTCCTCTTCACCT
The DNA here is from genome assembly GCF_003343035.1 of Apteryx rowi. Taxonomy (NCBI): domain Eukaryota; kingdom Metazoa; phylum Chordata; class Aves; order Apterygiformes; family Apterygidae; genus Apteryx; species Apteryx rowi. The sequence goes on along the minus strand of NW_020447198.1, from coordinate 148,041 downwards.
CTATGCTTCCAGTCAGCCCTATGACTTTCTTGCTGCCCAATACACACAGTATAATGCTCTCATTCCTCTCTTTTCAATRTTTTGAGTAATATTTTCATTTGCATGTTGACAAGAGAACCTAATGTTTCTAGAATATCATGCTTACCGGCATTTGTGTTGGATGTAAACACTATAAAAATTCAGAAAAAATATGAAGAAGTACTGTTTCTTTAACCCCTTCTCCCTACAACCATACTTTTTGGCAAGCTGATGATTTAATCTGTGATGAAGAACTGATCGGCATTACGGTGTTTGCCTGGACACTGCATGGACAGGAGTGTCTGGAGCTGCGCGTTGAGGCCCCCAGCTCGCTGCAGCAGCGTTGCCTATTTCTGCTTTGTCCTCAAGCAGGTCAAGGCTGCTTCATAAAGAGCAGTACTGTCATAAGCGAATGCATCTACTAATTTTCCCTGCCTTGTTTGAGCCCTGACTCTTTTTGCAGTGCAATTTTAATGTTGTAGCTGGTCTGAAATCATGCGCAGGAACATTCATGACACTGGGGAGTTCAAGAAGTACAGGAGCATTCCCATCACAGTCTTCACTATGGTCTTAATCCAGAATGAGAAATGTGATGGCTGTGGTTTATTTTTTTCATTAAAAAAAAMCAAAAAACAACCCCCCCCCACAAAACTCGTGCATAATTTCTCTTTAAAAGGATCTCAGTAAATATTCCTAAACTCAGCCTAGACAGAAATGCCCCTGCCTCCACCTCTTCACAATCCTGCTCCCCAGGCCGGTGCTTATGGAAGATTTTTCCTCTGCAAAATACTTTTTCACAGTCTGAGATGCATCAACTTTTAGAAGACCACTTGTATTAAATAGCTTTTTCATACTGCACAAAATGTACAGGTGCTTTAGTTGTCTGAAATCCCCTGTCACCACAGTATAAATTGCTAAGGGCTCATTGGTGTCATCTGTCATCTCTGACCTATGACTTCTGCTATTTCTGTTTTAATCATTTTCCCACCTGCTTCATGTGTCACTGTGAGCCAAGGTGACCTGTGGGGATGGGGCTCTTTTTGCTAATAATTTCCATCTAAATTTCTTTTCCCATCCAATAAAACTTATTTATATTTAAAAAGAGTCCAGTATGAATAGTGTATCGGACTGGATGAAATTAACCTTTTTTATTTTTCTCCTCTTTTTGCAGTATTAATCTAGGCTTGCTCACTGTAAGTTAAAATTATTTTTGTGTTTTGACTACTCGTGTGTTTATTATTTCAGCTTAATGACCCTGGGCTACTGATTTTCACTTTACATCAGTATCATTTTAACTAAATATGATCATCTTTGACATTAGACAAGTAATTTTTATTGGTAAATCTGCATTTGCAGAAACGTTTGCAATTAATATGTTGTAGATCTGTAGCGACCCTCATAATATTTCAGATTATTACCTTTCTGCATGTTAGATATCTATGGAATATCACTGTCTGATTTGCTGGAAACACTATTTTAGTTTCCAAACCAACATGTATTGTTCTGTTGTAGAGCCCATTTTATAATTAGGCAGTTCAAAAGCAGAGAAGCATAAGAAAAAGATGCTTCTAAAACACAGACCTACAAAATGAAGTAAAACCTACTACGTTATCTTTAACCAGATGGCAGAGGCCCCCTGGCCTGCGCCTCGCTCAGGAGAAGGGCAAGGCAATTTCACATGTGACCTCAGAGCATTTTCCTTACAAATTTGCAGTTAATTCCTCGAATCAATTTGAAGGTATGTGCCTGAAATCCTTCCCTCCCTGCTTCTCGTCTCTGGGTTTAGAAATGCCTCCTGAGAACGCAGTGCTGGAAATGATCGTGATTTCAATTATTTAATTCAACCCTGCACAAGCCGCGCAAAGGTGGGCTGCATCCTTGCAGCTTTTGGGGAGCGGGCTGCCGCTCTCGCTGCGGTGGCAGCCGCCGCCGTGCCCTTGCGCCTCTCGCCGCGGCGCGGTGCGGTGCGGTGCGGGAGGGCTGCGGGGCGCCTGCCCTCCCGGCGCGCCTCTGGCCTGGGCCCGGGCCCCGCGTGCGTGTGCGGGGTTTCGCTGAACGGGAGTCGCTATAGCGCTTGGCAGGCTGCTTCCTTCCCAAGCATCAGGCGTTAGCGGATGCAGTTCGTCTACATCTGTAAGCTCGGGATGCAACAGCAAAAGCTGTCACGGCTGAATTGATGGCAGGTAGCCGGGGAGGGGGAGCGCGTCTGTCCAGCCGCTCACTATTGGCTTCTTATTACGGCATTCTCCCCCGAGACGAGCGGAGCCGGGCTCTGCATGCTCATCCCCCTCCTCCCAGCCCCTCATTACTGATGCGCGGCGAGCGGCAGCGGCGGCCGCCACGCTTGTCACGGAGCGCAGCTTGCAATGAGCTCATCCTTTCTCCTTGCGGCTTCCGAGCTGCCCCGGCTTTATTGCTCTTACTGCTGCTGCTGGTTGCTCGCACACGCATCCGCAGGCACGCCGGGCCCTGCAGCGCTCCATTGCTTTTCTCCCATCAGAGCTTCCCTGCGCTCCTTTCCTGCCATCTTCCTGCTTTTTAGATACATTTGAGATCYATGTTTTCTTCGGTTTGTTTTTTCAATCTACTTTGGACTCTGGCGGAGCCAGCACGGTGGATCATATTTTTCCTCGATTCTTAGCAAAGATGCTCTTCTCTTTCTGAGAAGGTCATCTGCTGCTGTAGCAGCCGTCTGAGCCTGTTTCAGAGATCCGAGGCTGGCTCTGCTAACATTGCACTTTTTGAAATTGTGGTGAAAAGCCTGTTCTTCTCACTCTGGATACTTATTATTTACTGCTCATGGAAGAAGGGGTACCTTGCAAAACCCCAGCGGCCAAGCTTGCACCACCTGTCAAAAAGTCCCAGGACATGCATGACGAGAGAAGCAAGCTGGTGAATGAGTATGCATGCCGGGTGCTGGAACTTCTGGGAATGGGGCATCGCCTGTTCGTGCCTCGGCTGCTCGCGGTGAGATCACATTTTCTTGAGATTAATTCATTTGCCATCGCCCCTCCCAAACCTGCTTCCCCCCGCGATTCTTTACATTGAAGGAGAGGTCTCCTGGTTTTTCCCTTGGCTTCACCCAACCCATCTCCTAAGCCCTGGGTCTGTCTCTCTCCTGTTAGCCCGGGAGGGCCGGGGGCGAGTGCCGCTGATGGGGCTCAGTGCCACTCCTTAACTAGCCTGAAGGGCCACGGCGAGGGCTGCAGTATAAAAAAGTCTTTTTCTAAAGCCGTGAATGCTTTTGTTCTCCCTTCTGTAATGATTCCAAGTCAGCAGCGTGCCCTGTCTGCTTCTAGATGCTGATGGAAAGTGAATTCATGCTCACGCTTCCGATTTTATGGTTGCAACATCAAAGGTTTTAAACATTCGTAAAAATTCAGGCTATGYTGATGTATTTTTGTTTTTTTACTGGTTTTGTGTTTGACTTTGAAAAGCCAGCTGACACTATGTAAAAAAAGTTTAAAGTATGCATATAAAAATCATCTGAGAAATAAATTGCTAAAGGTGTTTTTAGCCCTCATAACAAATGATGTGCGTATATGTGAAATGGCCTGAAATCGGCGTGGCATGTGCTGATACAGAGAGTCTGACCTGTATTGCTGTGCAAAACAGACCCAAGCCCACGAAACGGGGGGGCCGGGCCGGGCCGGGGCTGCTCTGTGGTCCTGTAACTGAAGCTAGCTGCAGCTGGAGGCACGCGTGGCCCCGGCGTTGTGCGCAGGAGGTCCTCTGCTCCGCTGCGCCCGGCAAGGGGGTTCTTTTCCTGCTGCCGTACCATTTCCTAGCGGGACGGTGCCTTTCCCTTGTTTGCGCAGTACGTGGTAGAGTGCCCCGGCTCGCGTTTTTATTGTGCTGCTGAAACGCGGCCCCGTGTTCTGCAGGATGCTCGAGCGAGCGAATGTGCTCTGCGTGATGAGCAACGCAGCGAGTAGCTGCGCCGGCGTGCCCCCTGCTTTGTGAGACGGCCCACGGAAAACGCTCACCGTCTGATCGCTAGCAAAGCGAAGACGAGTTTGGCTCCCTCCAGGCACTCGTAGCAGCGGTACAGTGCCTGTCACGGGGGCTAGCAGTGTGTGACTGAACCCGCTGCGTGTGCGAGCGCGACCGGAGCCCCCCTCAGCGTCCCTGCGTGCTCCTGCAGCCCGGGCTGCTGCCTCAGCGCTGCCCGTCTCCTGGGCAGGGGCTGCCAAAGCGTGCCAAAGGCTTTCCCGACGAGCTCCGAGGGAAGCCGGGACAAAACCACTGAGGTCGTCTTCACGCGGCATAATCAGGCTTTGTATCTGGCTCTCCAGATAGAGAATACCGGGAAATTTAGCATACTTCATCAACCTGTCATCCTCGCTTTACTGAATGACATAATTGTATCTGTTAAAAAAAAAAAAAAGGCAAAGGAATAAACCTAATGCTTGTGTTACTAAGGAGTCGTCATCTGTGGAATCAGCGTGGTTTCCTGTCGGGTTTTATTACCTAGATATATCCCTTTTGACATGCATCCCTTTCATAGATAAGGAGCGACTGTGTTTCTAATGATTTTTAAAAGAGAGAAATCTCTGAGGACCAAGAATTTGTACTTTAATCAGAACTAAAGATACTACAAGAATAAACTGTTTTTCCATTTTGTAAAGCTAAGGTCTAGATTCTTTAGTAAATGCATGAGCTTATTTCTTTGCTGTGCTACTGTGAATAAATGCCTCGGATAGGCAGAATATATGCCGGCATAGTATTATGTGAAAAATGTAACGTATAACATTTATGCCAGCTTTAGGAGAACATTTATGGCAGCTTTAGGAGAATTCGGATCGCCTGCTCGCTGGCATCAGCTAACCGTGACGGTGGGCAGGTGCGACGGCGCTGGCCTGGCGTGGCTTTCCCCCCGTTGGAACGGCTGTGGCTTGCTGCAGCTGGTAGATTTTGTGTTTGGGCTTGCACGCGTTCATTAGTACTTTGTGTGGCAGAATTACCGTTCCCTTTCGTGAGTCTGCACTTGCCCATAGCTGCGCGGGGACGGCTGAGCAGAGGTGCGCTACAGGCGTACGCACGGAGCGCGCGCAAGGCCCTCAGTGCCTTCAGGGATGCCAAGTCATTGCACGCGGAGCTGGAGCTACGCCTTCCCCAAACTTTTGCCCGGGTAGCGATGCTGTGTTTTTTCCGTGGCGTTTCTATATTGAGCAGTGTTTTAGGGTGAGCACAGCTTTTGTCTAGAAAGAATGTTTTTGCCAGCATTGTCTTTGCATTAGGGAAAAGGATATAAGCTATGCCAGTAAGAGGATAGGTGTACAAGTGTATATCTTGGTGTATATATCTTGGTGTATATATGTGTGTACATATATGTTGGTGTACGTGTGTCAGAAGCGTGTGTCGGCGTACCTGTGGCAGTGTCGCCTTACCAGTCCAACTGTGCAGCCCTTGATGGCGAGCGCATCCTCCCTCGCGCTCCCCGGACGCGCCATAGGTCAGCGCTCTCCTCCGGGAGGGGGTTAACGGATGTCGGATCTGGGGCTCGTGTTTAAGGGCAGCAGAGTGAAAACTCGTGCAACCCGCAGCATTGCAGGCTGTTGCTGCCAATGCACAGGCAGCTACCAGGTTAGAGAAAACGGCGCGCATACCTTGATTTTTACACTGCGTATCTCCTTGCATTTTCTAAAAGAACTTAAACCCACATCTGTTTATGTTGCAGAGTAAATACGTTCTGAAAAATTAGTGTACGGATGCTTGTAAGCTTTTTGAATTTACCAGTAGCAAATTAAATAGTGGTGTAGAGTTTGGCCAGATTCTTTTCTGCCCTTTACTGTGTCTTGTTCCTGACACCTGTTCATTAGAGTGTAAAATACTGTTTTTTGATTTAGTAACAATTTATGGTTACTGACATTCTAGAGAAATTCTCAATATATATTCTGTATAGAGAGAATCCTACAGAAATTACTGTAGCTTTTTTTATCTACAGGAGGAAGAATTAAGTGAAGAAAATATAATATAGTTGATCCTGAATTTCTTCTAATTTATTAGTTCCCAGGTGGGAATAAGAGACTTAGCTGATATAGTCAGTAATGAATGAGACTGCAGAATTAATAATTGAAGATAGTAAAATTAAATTAAAGAAAAAAGCCAAGTCTTGGTCCTTTGTCTTAATCACATTTCCCTAAATATTTTAGGGGAAGTTAGTTAGAACATTGTTAGCATTATTTACTTAAAAAAAGTCAAAGTTCACTTAGTATAATTTATAATTCTCTGAAAAAAAGTTGATATTATCTTTTCCTATTTTTCAAGAATTTGTGGTTTCCCAGAATGTTACCTTTAGGTCTGAAAGTTTCTGTATACCTATTCAAAAGTGCTTTTCCTTATTTTCAGCTAGTCCATATAAGATAATTTTATGAATGTTTAATACTTAAGTCGCATGGGAAGGAGTTTCTAGGGAACATATATTCAGCCAAACCATAAAAGGCAAGCTGAGACCTTAAAAGTTGTTAACTCTGACTTGTTACGGTCATAGTTCTCAGTGAGGTCTCCTCTTTTCACCTGGTTTAAAAGAAAACATTTTATCCAAAAGTATGATTATTTGAAAAGTAACTCTTGAACATTAGAAGGTGCTCGGAAGTCCTTAGGTGCACAAAAATACAATGCACCTGGCAAACCTGAATTATTGATTCATTAAACTTCCGGATGTTTTAGTGAAGTTGTTCCTGAGTTCCGCAGCCTGCAGAGCCGAAAACAAACCAATTTACAAATCTTTGCCTGTCAGACAGCTGCCAACAGGTTCCTGAAATGCCTTTACAGTTTCTTGATTAAAATTACAAAATGACAAGATATGTGCATTGTAGGATACCAACAATGCTATATATATTTTGCTCCCCATATATATTCTGGTTATTTGTTGCTTTTCTTGTTTTTAATCTGTAGAGTTTTGTTTGTGTAATATCTACAACAAAGCATAAAATATACGGAGTTTGCAACCCAATGAATGTTGCTCTCAAAATGTTAATTTGATTTTTTGCAATTTTAACTGTGAATCTCTGTTTTGATCAACAATTTTAATGAAACTAAAATACACAGCAGAGTAGAAAGAGCCAAAGAGGATGGGCTCTACCCTCACTTTATCAGGCTGTACGATTTGATGGTTTATATTTTTCCATAATTGTAATCTTGGTCCAGCAAAGTCTGTGACAGAAGTCCTTATTGCCGCGAATCACCATTTCTCTCGCCGTTTTTTCATTGAGTAGAGGTTTTCCAGGGTTGGGCCCTGGAAGTTCTCAGTGGTTACAGCGTTGAATGAATAATTTCCTTTGGAGCTGTTAAAAGCATTACTATACCAGTGATTCAAGCAGAAGCATAAGAGTATTAAAGCTAACTTTAAGTGTTTTGCATATAAATGCTGTCGTTCTGACATATTTCCCTGTCTCTTTTTTTTGTATTTATTTTTTAATGGAGTGATATGGATATAAAGGCTAGGTGCATCTGCTGGCTTAAAGTTTGGCAGGGTAATTTAATTGTTACTAACTTCTTTTAGCTTTTTACCCCTCTGATTTCTAAACAAACAACAACAAAAAAGTCTAAAACTCTTAGTGCATTATATTAATTTAAGAAAAGTAAAATGAAATACAAAATTCTAATAAAAATGTCCAGTCAGGACCTTTTGGAAGAGTAGTTATTAAAATCGGGCTGGCTGAGCTCCTAGTGACATGGTAGCAGCGTGGTTGGTGTTTGTTTGGGGGGGGGGGGGGAGCTGTCCAGAAGCCTTGATGCCAGCGGCCCCCCCTCCGCCGCGGAGGCCCTGCCATCCCGCCTGGGTGGCGAGCGCCTGCCCGGAGCGAGCGCCGCCTCGGTGACCTCGGCGGCGGCAGCAGCAGCACGCGTGGCACGGAGCGGCTGGCGTCCCGCCACGGCGGCAGCGGGATTCAGCCGGGGGCTGGGGTTCTGCAGGAAGGTGGGAGATGGTGCACGCGTGAGGAAGAGGAGGCAATCGGGACGGCGGTCGCGCAGAGCTCGTCCCCCAGAAGGTACCTCCGCGACGYGGTGGGGCAGTCCGTTTGAAAGGCATCGCGATCACAGCCCTCGGTGCCACTGAGAGCGGAGGAGAGAAGTGGCTCTCGAGGGAGCTGGTTATCAAACCGTTCGCCGCTGCTCGGTCACCGTTGTCCCCCGACCTTTACCCAGAAGCCGCTTGGTCACCAGCGCGGGTTTTGGCATGCGGCTGCTGTGCACTGTCTCAGTTAGGCTGCTAAATGGGCCACCACCACGGTCTACAGCTTGCCAATAATCCCAAATATAGCCCTTTGGGGGACGTGAAACTGCTCTAGTCCCAGGTGGCAAAGCCAGCCTTAATAAAACTTTTGCCCGGGAGAAATAGTCGCAGACGTGACATTACGAAGCGGGAACGGGCGCGTTGGCCATAGCTGCAGCCCCGAGCGGGTGTGATTCAGTAGCTGCCTGCCTGCCCCAGCTTTCTGCCGGCACCCCGTCAGTCCGGTCGGACTGGGTCTCCGCCAAATAACCCTCCTGCCAGTTTTCCGTGGATGGAATCAGACGCGATTTGTAAGCTGTTTTATAAAGCTGAGCATTTCTCATCAGCATCCTAACGGCAGCTTTTCTGGTGTCCCGTTGGTGAGGACCCAGCAGCTCCCTTTGCTGTGAGTGGAGGGAGGATCCAATGGAGCTGGAGAACTGTCAGCGTTTTGGAGGTAGGAAGTTGCCCGTCTTAAAGCTTTCTGCTGCGACCGCAGGGAACCAGACCACTGAAGCTGTGTCTGGTGGTGTCTCGCTCCTACCTGGTGATCAAGGTAGCAAAACCAATCACGTGCCCAGCGTGGGTGTACAGTATTATAATCTCCCAAAATACCCAGGGGATCAATAAATGGGCACAACGGAGATTTTGTCTTTATATGGTCTTGATGGAGGAAATGAGAGGATGTTGTGCAATGCCGGTTCCCAAAGCAAAAGACTGGACCCAGAGCAATGAAGATTAGCAGCGCCTGGGTGACAAGTTGGTCTCATGTCAACCTCTGCTCCCCATGGCCACCAAGGCTGGCTGACCCCGAAAACACCCTCTTGGCTTCTGTCGCTATTCCAAGCTCAGGGAATAGTTTAAAATCCCTTCAAAAACCTTTCTCCCTTTCCCCCTCCAAATAAATTGTTTCTCTCATTTTGAATAGTGTTTCCTAGGAGAAATTAGAGGCCAAATGAAAACACCTTTTCAATCTTACAAGATTTCAAAAAAAAAAAAAAAATCCTCTTAGCAGTTTAGTTAAATTGCTATTTTCGAGAGACCCTCTGGGTAGGCTGCTGTAGCGTTTTCAGCAGGACTGGGGAATATGTCGAGCTGTGTTTGAATATTACTGTTAAGTTGGTCCAATATCTGCGGTACTACATTAGAGTGTAATTTGTTTTGGAAAACAATATGTTGTACTTTTTAAAAAGGCTTTACACAGTAGATTTAATTATTTTCATGTAAGTGAGCTAGAGATGCTAGTTTATTGGGTGGGTAGTGATGATTCATAAACAAAACACATGAGTGTAATTTCCTCTGTGATGTACCGAGAATTAGATTTATTTATTTAAAACAAATTTAGTAGCCAAGGGAACTAGTTGTATCATCTAGTCTCATCTCTTGTCTGTCACGGGCTGTACTGTTTCTCCCGGTTTTCCCTGTGTAGAGCCAAATCTCTTGCGTTTGGCTGAAGTGCGTTTTTTGGAAAGGCAATGTCTGAAATTGGAGATGGCAAAGGAGTTTGAACAGATGTGAACGTAGTCAGGAGTCCAGCTGATTCCCTCTGAGGCTGGGTGCATGTGCGAACCTGCGTATAACAGGACTAAAACCGACGGAGCGCCTTGCTCATGAGAAAGGAGAGTCTGCGCGGGTGAAAACACTGGCAATGGCCACTTGGGTTCTCCTTCCGCAGTTAACCTGAGCCAAAGGGAGCTACGTTGCTCCTGAATTATACGCAATAGTACTATTACACTCAGTTCCAGGCTCCATGGTACTAGTCTATAAGTGGCTGCGTTTTTTTTCACTGTTTCTGGTTTAAAGACCTTGGAATTCACATTTTGAGATAGCATCCTAAACGTCTTGTCTGGACATACAGTCTTTGTGAACCTTTTAAATGAGCTATTTAAAGACCTGGTATGGTACGGCTGTAAAATGTCTTGGTGCAGCTCTTAGTAAATCCAGAGATGAATATATTTGTCCCTGTCCTGTCAAGCATATTACTCTATCAGTAGCAGAACTGAATTAATGTTGAAACTGTAACATTTTCTAACCTGTTATGATTATGGCTTGTTACCACGGTGAGAGATACAATATTATAAAAGATACAGAAATAAACATGTAAGACTTTTTCTGGCACAGTGTTCTTTGAGAAATTGTGTCACAGACTTCTGCACGTTGACTTGCTGATGCCTCTTATGAGTCATAGGCATTTCTGCTTCTGCTGTTCATGTCTGCAACCATGTATATCTATATATACGTTGTCTTTCAGGACAGCATTATAAAAATCAGCGGTGCTCTGAAACACAAACTTTCTGAAAAATAGCATAAATTTTCATTGATCTTTGTTGTTTGGTTGGTTTGCGTTTTTCTTCTCGCTGAATTGCATCTTGACAGGCTTTGCCAGATTCCCTTTCTTACCTGGTAGGTGTAGAAGAATAAAGTACATTAGTGGGTTACAGCTCGCCGATCGCAGGGCTCTGCCTGGGATTCCTTGAACGTGTTCTGACTTCTGTTTCGTTTTATGAGATATAGGTTAGAGAACTATTTCCATAGAGGGTGTTTTTGAGCTAATGTGGTTTGGAATACGTTCAGTAAATGACAAATCCAGTAAAAGAGCATGACTACATGTTCTCAGTGTTTACAGTCGTTCTCTGTGTTTAATTGCAGACCTCAAAAGAGGACCTTCTACAAGCTGATTTTGAAGGAGCTTTAAAATTCTTCAGGGTGCAGTTGCCCAAGAGGTACAGAGCTGAGGAGAACGCTCGAAGACTGATGGAGCAAGCTTGCAACATTAAGGTAAGAGCCATCTTCATTTCCTCTCATTCACACAGACTTTATGCAGAGAAAATAAGGTGGGATGCTAAGAATGGCAGTAGGATGCGGGCAGCACTGTACTGAAATCATTCATTAATTACTTTATGTATATATGTGTATGAGATTTTTACATTTAAAGGAAGTAAAGCACTGAGCTTTTCCCTCTTGTCTGCTTTGGCTCAAGCTAATAATTAAAATATAAAACTGATGCATAATCAAAAAAATTCAATCGTCAGTGCCCCCAAATGCATTAACTATTTTATAGTCATAACACTAAAACAAGGAACCAGATATCATGTAATCGTGTAATGATATGTGAAATATTATTTGTTTTACTTTGAGGCTGTTTATTTGCAGACTGCTGCTTTATCATATAATTATATTGGAGTAGAAAGTTAGTTTCTTTTGTGTATGAAGCTTGCCAAGACAAAACATCTTTTTATGTTGTACCCTGCTGAAGACTTTGCTGTCAAAAGGCAGATTTCTTTGAAGGTCTGGAGCACAAGTATTGATCGTTTAATGAATGATGGCAAGTTACAGGATCCTGACTGTAAGCTTTTGTGACTGGAAATATTTTACTAAAAATGACTGCAGAAATTCATAAAGCTGTCTTTCAGCAGATCTGGGATTTTTTTCTGGCGTTTTCTGTTGGAGTAGGTATAGCAATGGATGGGCTTAACATTTGATCTTGAGAAAAAATGTGGTTTTGTTATTTCTTGGAGCTTGAGCAGTGGTGGGAAATGCATGTTTGGCGTAGCCCAGCAATGGGCTGAGAACATACCATTGGAAAGTACTCTTCTCTAACACCCATGTTTATTTATATCTCTATATATCTGTATTCATTTACTTTTGTATTGCTTGATTTAGTAGTTTATTGAGCAAGGGCTTTTTCCATACTCATTAAAACACTGATCTTGTGGAAGGGGGGGCTTTGCAGTACTGATGTTTGTTCCAGCCAGAAAAAGGAAGTTCTGTGCAGAGTTGTGTTGTTTTTTTTTAAATTGGACTTGAGATTTGAACTCTGCTGCTGAAAGATGAGAGTATTTGAGAGTGGAAGACTACAATTCAATTTTATGTGTTTAGTCCTTTAGACTATAAGCTCAATTCTTGAAAATAAGTAATTTAGAGACTTACCAAGTACAATAAAAATATCGTTATGCTGTTTATTCAGTGTGCGATTTTCTGATGCAAGGTTAAAATAGAAGTCCTCATGGTACTTCTTGAAAGAGATATTTATGCATTTTCTTGGACCTCTCTCATTTTTTTCTCCAGCAATGTGTTGTGTGCCACATGATGATATTTTTTTATTAACTTTTCGAATTGTCTCTGATATGTGTTTATATGCTGTGTTTTGTTTGGAAAGTATTTTGAAATCCGTTTGAGGCAGATGGTCAGTGTATAGTACCTTATATGGTTTGAGCACATGGGGCCATGCGAATCTAAAGACAAGAAATGTAAACTTACTTTGCCATGGATGGGAAGGCAGCTGAACGGCTTGATGGTGAATCCACTGGGTGTGCAGAGTTTTGCACGTTCTGGCCATGGATGCAGAGAGGAGAGTTCGGCAGAGACGGAGGCAAAGTGCTCCCCTGCGTGTTACGCAAGTCCGTGAGGACAAGGAGGAATTATTGGCATGGAAGGAGAATTCAGGGTCTGGAACGATGCCAGGGTTATTGGGGTGGGAGAAAGTGGAAGATTCGCATTATCGTCCCCCGTCTGTGTTAGGCGGTAACACGCCACCCTTGTAAGGCGCCTAACTGGCTCTGCTGGCTCACTAGGCACGCGGCGCGTTACTGCGTGCAGGTACCAGGGGCACGAGGGGATCTCAGCTGCCTACTGGGCAGTTTTGCAGAGTTAAGCTAAGAACAGCTAAGCCCATGAAGAGGAGCAAACTGAAATTCTAGCCTAGGTAAGGTTGTTGTCAGGATTAATGGGATAGGCAGGAAAGTTGATCTAAACTAGTGAAAACACTGTAGATATGGTGGAGTATTTAAAACAGTCAATGCAATGTAGGTACTTTTGTTAAGAACGGTGGTGGTCTGAAATAGGCTTGTCTTAGCTCGGTGAATGAACCTTTGGTTAGAGCAGCTCTGTGCTTTACTGAGTCACCAGCCTGTGGTGGTGGGGTTATTCCAGGCTTCTTTCTGTGGAATACGGCAGAAAATGTGAAAGACTTAGAGGAACTCAATGTAGCAAAACTCGGTGCAAGATTTTATTGGAAGTGTAGGTGATATTTATTTTAAATCTGATTTCACTCGCACTCCTTCTGGCATAGGTTTGAGTCAGTCTCACACCCGCAGACTCGAAGGCAGCAAGACGTATGTCTGGCCAGGATCACTTGTGTGTGACGAGGGCGAGGCACAGCAGCCATTTAGTCCTCCCTACGTCTCTTGGGTTCCTCTTGATTGCTGAGAATAAACAGGTTTTTAGACAAGTCTTTTGTATTCTTTAGGAGTCAGTTACTATGATGTGATCTTTTGCCACAGAGTCTTGCTTACTTCAGCCTCTGTAAATGGTGGACAACGTTGCTACCCGTTGTTTTCAGTTCCTCATGGTGGGTGATTCAGCAGTGACATGCTGTAACCTTGCTGCAGGTCTTCTACTGACTGGTCCTTTGTGTTATGGCCTTGTAGCTGATCTAGCCGTGACAAGATGTTTCTTTTGTCTACCGCTTTGATTGCTGTCAGTCATGTCCTTGCTTATCGATACACACCGTTCTTGTAACCCTTCTCTATATTGTTTCTTCTGATACCTCTGCATGCAGACATTTCTGTTCATATTTCATTCAAACCAATCATTCGAACCAATTCAAAACCAAACGTTTTGTTATAGATCTCTGTGGAGCGATTGTATGGTGCCTTGAATGTGTTGACTCAGTGTTCCACACTAAATTAAAGCACCCAAAGGTTGAATTGACTTCAAGTTCACAGGTTTTGCTTCTTTGGACCAACTTTTCTCCGTTTTGCCAACTGAAATGAGAACCAAATCTGAATCACAGGAAGGTAACCTTTGACTGTAGGTGGCATGTTAACTATTTGATAGGCAAAAAAGAAAATCAGCTCATAAGGAAGAAGGTGATAGGGAGTAGTCAGTACGGATTTAGAAAGGGGGAATCTTGCTTAATGAACCTCCTACAATGAGATGACTGGTTTGGTGGATGAGGGGGAGAGCAGTGGATGTTGTTCCTTTTGACTTTAGCAGGGCTTTTGACACTGTCTCCTGTAACATCCTCATAGACAAACTGATTAAGTACAAACTAGGTAAGTAGGCAGTGAGGTGGAATAAAAACTGGCTGAACTGTCAGGCTTAAAGGGTTGTGATGAGCAGCACGAAGTCCAGCTGAAGGCCAGTCACTAGTGGTGTACCCCAGAGTTTGATACTCAGGCCAGTGCTGTTTAACATCTTTTTAATGCTCTGGATGATGGGACCAAGTGCACCTTCAGCAAGTTTGCACATGATACAAAGCTGGGAGGAGTGGCTGAGGCACCAGATGGTGCACTGCCATTCAGAGGGACCTTGACAAGCTGCAGAAACGGGCAGAGAAGAACCTCATGAAGTTCAACAGAGGGAAATGCCAAGTCCCGCACCTGGGGAGGAATAACCCCAGGCACCAGGACAGGCTGGGGGCTGAGCTGCTGGAGAGCAGCTTGGCAGCTGTGTTGTTCTGGTGGACAACGAGTTGAGCATGAGCCAGAAAAGTGCCCTTGTGGCAAAGGTGGCCAACGGCATCTTGGGCTGCATTAGGCAGAGCATTGCCAGTAGGTCGAGGGGGAGGTGATTCTTCCCCTCCATCAGCCCTGGTGAGACACATCTGGAGTGCTGGGTCCAGCGCAGGACTCCCCAGTACAGGACCCTGCTTGAGTAGGGGGCTTGGACTAGACGATCTCCATAGGTGCCTTCCAACCTCAGCTCCTTTATGATTGTATAATTAGATATTAGAATTATGGTATTTATTTACAAACAGGAGCTAATAATTACAAGAGTTGACATGTTCAAATAGGAAATTATAGTCTTGATAATTATCATTAGACGAGGTCCCAGGGAATGCAGAGGTTGTATGAAGTAGTTTTCTGTCTTGTTGGTGGGGCAAAACTTGTTCTGTTCAGAAAACAAACAAAACCCTTGAACGTGTTTTTTTCTGCTGTGAGTGAGGTACTGTGCTGCTTCTCACTTCTGTATTGATATGTGTAGACTAAACCTCAGATTGTTTTTAGAAAAAGTACCACACAACAAGTGTTGGGGAGTATTTTCACTGTGTTTCTAAACTAATGATTGAGACACAAAAACTTGAAAGCAGAATCATGGTGTAGCCAGGTATCATACTTTTGCTATACTGTTTTCAGTGTTCAGAACAGGAGTTTTAACATGTGATAATCCAGCTGCTCTTGCTCTCTTTTTTAATTTTTTTAGCTCTACCTGTCTTGGCTTTAGAGAAGGCAAATGGAGAAAGTGCTTCAGACTTTTTCCCTTTAATTTCACAACTTCTAAGTTTAGGTCATGATTGCAGGATCTAACCCATGGATTTTGAAGATGTTGTATTGGTAATGTTAGTTTTATAATGCTATTTTTAAAACAAATTAAAGAATATAGCATCAGTCTGTCCCTTGAGAACAGTTCTGCAAATGCAAAAAAAAAGCTTCTTTTAATTTAAAATTGTATATAAAATGTGGTAGAGAATATCTCATTCAATTTAGAAATATTCTTGGTAATTACTCACCAGGTCTGAATTTGGATCTTTTACCAGTGAGGAAAGCACTGCGATCAAAGTCAGTGGAATTAGAAATAGTGGTGTTATTTTCCTGCAAGCAATCATTGGAGTAGTCTGTGTTTTGGGGGGACTGTTCTGTGGTAATTCATACTATGCAATAATACTGCCTAAGAAACTTTCTGTTGTTTTTGGCATGTACATGTTGCATAGTTGTAAAGTTAGGATACTGCTAATGCCTGACTAATGTATTTTATCCCACATTTGCAGAATACAAGACATATATGCAGCTGTAAAAGATTGAATTTATGAAGTTATATGCCAAGACTCTTAGGGTAGACAGAGCCCAATATCATACAAATTTCTCTTTCCCACCTCTGAAATAGTCAGAGCAGAAAGACATTAATTCTCTGAGCAGGAGGTCAAGATGTTAATTTAAGGGTTAATAAAAAGTTAATGAAGGATGAAAATTTAGAGTTAATGAATAGGAGATTTTTACTTCTCTGTTTCCAGTTATTTTTCTAGTCTGTAGTTGTTAAATGACCATACCTTTCATTTTGCAATGGCCTGTGCAGTGAGAAGGGGATGTTCCTCCTAGTGTATCAGTGTGAGGTGAAAATGGGTTTGGGGGTGAGAATTTTCCAGCTGATCGGAGCAGGCTGTGTATTATGTCTGTAGAATAAGGAATTACCCTAATTTCCTACATCCTAGAATGATTGACAGTACTTTTTGTACTCATGCTTTTTATATTTTGGCTTTTTTTTTTTTTTTTGCACATTCTTCCTGTGATGAAGGATTACAAAGGTTTTTCTATGTCTCTGGAAGCCCTGCTTAAGGAATGAATGAAGAAAGAAAGAGCCTCTTCTAGGTTAATGAAAGTTAAACTTAATGTACTACTTTATTGAAACAACTAACACGTTCTGTATCCTCGTTCAATCTGCCTCAGCTGTCTCTTGCATCTCTCAGTGCAATATCTCATGTCAAGATCTGTACAGGTCCTAAGAAAAGGGTGATGTTTTTGATTTTAATTTAGGAAGCCTACAGCTTTATTCTTCCATTTGACTTTAGTCAGTTGAATTGTAGAAAGTGAGAAGTCACATTCTGAGATTTTCTCCATACGAATATGCTGGTTTGACAGTTTTCAGATAAAGAAGGGAGTTCTGCCCATTTCTGCCTTGACCATCCTGTGATCTTGTGAAACTGAGCAGATACAACATTGAAAACTGGTTGCCCTGCAGACACAGAAATGCTGTGAAGTTGAGCGTAGCGGCCTGGTAAGTGGGGAAATACCAGGAAGCTGATGGCAGCTTCTCCCCTCGCCTGCCCGGTGAAGGCCAGAGGAACGCACTGGAGGGGCTGCGCCGCAACCGGATAAAGGAACCTGCAAAAAAAGGGTTGGGGTAACAGGACAGCAGCTCTAAGGATACCTTCTTTTACATGGCTCATGAATTGCATTGAGTCTTTTTCTATTCTGTCATCATCATCACTGGGAGGAAAAGACTTGGTGTATTGAAGTTCTTATAAGAAAAGCCTCTTCTTAACTGGGTAAATCTCTCCCCTCTTTGGAGCCCAGGAAGAGCAAATAAGGCTCCTCAGCAGACCCAGCAGCATTAAAGCACTGCTGCTCTCAACACCTTAGGGGAGAGAAGCAAATGACCTTGAAAAAAATGGTGGCTTTTTCAATACAAAGCAAACATGCAAATTCTTGTCACTGCCGAGTACACCGCCAAGGTTATCGGGCCTTCCTGGCACACCCGCGCTTGTGCCAAGGCCATCGCGTGGTTCATGGTAACAGCTTCCCCTGCTGAGTCGAGAAGAAAAAGCTAAGTGAGCAGGAGCTATGCTAAACTTTTTCTCAATCAAAAATGGTTCTTTATATGGTTTTAAAATGGAATTACTTAATGATGTTGCTATTTAAATGTTTTGAATTCAAACACGTATCTTGAAGCTAACGCCGTACCGAGGTGGGCAAATTACTTTATCCACACGTCTGTTGCTGTTTTATCTGGAAGCAATTTTTTTGCAGGCATGGTTTAGCAAGAAATTATATATTGATTTATGTGAGTTTCAGTGGAACGTAATAAAAATAGCTCGCTTGTTCTCTGCTTTTCACTCTTTAGCATGTTCTCCCTCTTTGTGTTTATATGTATATATGTGTATCTATCTAGATTTTGGGGGCTTTTGCTATTGTGAGAGGTGGTAAAATAACACAAATGCAGCAGAAAAATCAAAGGAGATAACTGTA
The DNA here is from genome assembly GCF_003343035.1 of Apteryx rowi. Classification (NCBI taxonomy): domain Eukaryota; kingdom Metazoa; phylum Chordata; class Aves; order Apterygiformes; family Apterygidae; genus Apteryx; species Apteryx rowi. The sequence goes on along the minus strand of NW_020447198.1, from coordinate 130,056 downwards.
GAAAGGCTCTGAAATTGCACAAGCTTTTTATTCCTTTGGTTCTACCAGTGATGTATCTAATTAATCTTCTAATGTAACGGACAGGAAAAAAAATTGCTCATTTATCAGCTTCTAAAGAAAAAGGCCATACCAAATTGAGGAGAATTGCATTTAGATCTATAGAAAACACTGCTGCGCCTGTATGCGACTTCTTATTAAAAGCCAATGATCAATTCCCCTTGCTATGTCTGCGCTGTTATCTCTGAAGCGCAGAGCCCTGTTGTCATTAGAAGGAGGGTCATGTTTTTTAATGCCTGCTCTGTGTTCAACTTCAGCTTCTTGCTTTCCGTTTGGCTTTGTCGTGTTACACAGTGCAATGAACTGACATCCAAAAATCAGATTGGAGTGCCTACAGCGCAACCTGATCTTTAATATTATTGTCATCTTGGTGATCAGTGGTAACGACCCAGCGGCACACAGTTAAAAAGATCAGCTTTTGCTATGAATTACTGATATGAGTCCTGCATATCTGGTTTCCTAACGTACAGGTTTCTTGGATGAATAACATGGCTTTTCTTAGACATCTCACATGATACACATTTGTGATCATTTCTCTGTGAACCTGCACCGTTAGCCTTCATATATGAGGAGGACATTGTGTAGGCTCAGATGGATAGCACAAAATTGTAAGCATTTATATGTAATGATTTCCTCTGCTTTCCCAGATAATCTTAAATTGTCTCACCTTAATTCAGAATGACTATGTCAAATAGAACATAACAACAATATTTAATTAAATATTGTATTTGCCAAAAAGCTCGTTTGAATCAACCAAAATTGTTATGATTTTAGGTGGAATCATTGATTGTTTTTGCTAGGCGTAACTCCACATTTTAATTTTGGAAAAAACAGCATTTTATCTTCCATGCTCTTAGTGAAGGGGATTCTGGAAGCAATGCAGAGAACAACATAGTAAGTTCATAATAAGATGCTTTCCTTCATGAAGACACTTCTGTGATTCAGGACAGGCTGTAGAGAAAAATAAATGTATCCCAAGATCAATACTTACAGCTATAATGGAAAACAAACAAGACCCCAGGCTTTCACACTTTGTGGCAGAAGACATGTAAGTAAAGTATAGATGTAGCAATGCCTAGGAAGATCTCTGTGCCCCATATTTATGGTGGCCAGGAAGAGGTGCTCAGTATACTTTGTTGTCTTCAGCATTAACAAAAGAATTCAGGCTCAAATGGAGAAATTGTTTTGGAGGTGAAAATTCATATATGCTTCTCTTTAACTCTTTCAAGCAGTCAGATCTAAGGAAACTGATAGAAGCTGAGCAGTAAGTAGCAAAGCAGTAATTCGTAAGAAATCTATTTTCAGATACCAGAGACCTTGGTGCCAAGAGGCTGAGACCCTTGCTAGCCTAAGTCTTTGTATTGCCTGTGAGAACTCGCTTTTGGACTGTAGGACACTGAATATTCTATATTTTTTTTTAAACCCAATTCATGTGACCAAAGAAACTCTCTGTTCTTCTTTCTGAACAATACAGGAAGAAACTCCTTTGTCTACTAGCAGTTCAGTGCCAACAAAGCAAATTTCTTTTATTTCTATTCCTAGAAATCTCAGCAGACTTGCATTTGGAAGAGATTATATTTGGGCAAAAATTTCAAGCAGCCTGGTGTCATATTTGATCAGCCTTTTTGATGAATGTCTTTCTCGCAAATACTGTAAGCACTCTGCATCATCGTTTATGCTTATTTTATTTCTGTAGGTGTTACAAGACTTCAGGTTGTTGTAACCATAAGTCATGGCTTGTTGCACAAAGCTCAGGTAAAGCAGAGGCAATGGCTATTGCATGCAGTAGCTTCGGGGAAAAAAACCCAGTGACTGTTTCACTCTCAGAATAGTGCAGAGAACAGTTGGGTCCAGACTGTGCTTTTGACAAATGAAATGAAGCAGCAACTTGTGAAGCACTGTGGTATACTAACACCTAAAGCTCAACTTTTTTTCTTTTCTTTTTTTTTTTTTTAAGGACAAAGGCTAACGATATTCCTCTTTTTTTATCAAAGCTTTTGCTAATGAACAAAGATAAGACATTGGGGACAGTGTCCTTCTGCATTTTTTCTGGTGTTTGGTTTCTCAAGCACCTGCAATTGAATTTCTCTCTTTCAAAAAACAAGTGAGCAAACAAAACTAAGTATAGAACGACGGCAGTAGGCATTTTTTAAGTGCAGARGTCTGCAGTGACAGTAGAATTCAGAACTTCAGTCCTCATTAATAATTTTCCATTGCAAACCCCAGAGATTATTTTTGCCATTATTGATGCTGTTCTAAGTTAAGTCCAGTGAGTGGTTACTTGACTGTTACCTAAGCTATTTGAGCAGAAGTTTGGCGGAGTGCTTTGTAGTGGTAATATTCACATTTTTAAGACCCCCTCATCTCTTCAGAAATCACTTTCAGATTTCTCTGGTTTCCTGCTGTTAGTTTGCTTTTTGTTATTTACTGTATTACAACATTGTTTCTTTTCTGGAGAGTAAGTAGTGTAGTAAGCATCGAGTTAAATTGTCGATGATGTTTAATTTGTTTGTGTTTAGGCATAAATAACTTAGATCAGGCTGGTAACTGGAGGGGCTGGAGATAGCAGGCTTTGGAGGATCCGGTTGAAAAGCTATATCGAAATGTCGTAGTATGTTTATCTCCTTCTATTGAGGTGTTTCCTTCTAAGTAAGGATGACAATGTAAGGTTTTACTCGTTCACTCGTTGCCTAAGCCTGAAGTAACGTCCGGTGCAATGAGGAGGTCTCCTGCAGTACCGTGGCCACCGAGGCAGGGAGCTGCTGCAAATGTGCAGGTGTGCTGAGGAGCTGTGGAAGCCTGGTGGGTTTTGTGGGGGGGTTGTTTTGTCTTTTTGCGTGAAAGCTTTTAGTCATTGACTGGGGATGGCCAGTGGCTCAGAAAGGTACTGAAAGGGGATCCTTTATAGACAAATAAAGGTGTAAGTTTAGAGGGAGCTAGAGCCTCACCCTAAAGATTGAAGGCTGCCAAAAGCGAGCTCCGTACAGCATTCACATGCCACTTTCCTGCTCCTCCTAGCCCAGGTTGCCCAACATCCCTTATTTCTGCAACAAAAGTTGTAAGGATAGGAAGAAGTGGAAAGCAAAGCATTGCTGTGGGTCCGTGTATTGGGAAACCCTGACCACATATCAGCGTTTTTCTATTCCGTTGTTGAAGCAGCAGATGAGGATTGAGTCCTCCTTATGTTATCAGATCTGTGTATTAGTCTTTCAACTTCCTTTTTTTAATTAATGCAATTTCCTGGACAATAATTCTTAAGTAAAATCTGATTATGCAAGTGAAGTTAGTCGAAAGCCACGCAGAAAACATAAAATCCCATCACAGGGAAGAGCTTCAGAAAAAAACCCTGTACAGTCCAGGTGGAAAGAAGTTAATCTGTAGAATAAACATACTCTGAAATTGGGAAGTATAGGCACAAATTCATCGTGCGTGCATAGCTTGGGTTCAGAAACTGCATGTCACATGGAGTCACCCAGTTACTGTGACAACAGACCTGCAAACGGTTTCGCTTTAACAAACCTCCAGAGCAGCTACATTTCACTAACCTTGAGGGGATTCTTCAGCATTTTCCCAAATAGGAGGTATAGATGTGCGGTCACTAACATAAATGCAACGCGGCTTACATAGTTTGGAGGCTTAGAGGTTAAGGCCTTGACCGCTGAAAAAAATAAAACTAGAGCTAAAGTTCTTAGCAGAGTCAAGTGACTGAACTGTTCTTTTTTAATCTCAGAAATCCCCTTGTTAATCCATAGTTTAGGGCACGAGATCAAGGACCTTACCATACATCCCCATGAGGAACAGTTTTATAACAGTTGGGGTGAGCCACCTGGTCGTGCCACATGGGACGTCCCGTCTTGACACAGTCAGGAATATTGATTGCATTTCAGTTGGTCATGAGTAGTGGAAGAAATCTGAAGCGGATCAAGGCTTTGATCCCGCGTGCCCAGCGAGGATGCTCTGCCCTGCTCTGCTCACTCCCCCTCACGCTCCTCCTCTCCCCAAAGGCAGCCTGGTGCAAACTGCTGTTAAACAGTGTCTGCACCTTCTGCTAAACTATTTTCCTGACTTTGGGCTCTTTTCTTTTTCAACCCTTAGTGATCCAAAAAAAAAAAAAAAAGTCAGGCTATAAGTTTTCATGAGTTTGCAATCTAGCTGACCTGACAGAAACAGGAAAAAAAAATTCTTCACCTTATCACTGCCCACAATGTTTTAAAATTTTAACAGGTCCTGAGAATGGTAAATGTGATTTCTTTATTTCTGAGGTAGAAGTGAAAGCGGTCTCTTGTGGTGAAAGGAACTGCAGTTGGGTGACTGTGGAATATAGATCCCAGCAAACTTACTGTAAACAAAAGCTGGGATAATGGAAATAATAGGTTACAGGGTTGATTCTGCACTGCTGGATCAAGCTGCTTCTTGAAAGCAATGGTGCTAGTTTTCTTCCTTGCTGAAGCTCTTCTGGACATTGTCATCTTCCCATGGGCCCATATAGACCCAAACCCCGTTGTTTTTCATGCCAGCAGGAAACTCAGAGGCAAAGTGGGCATTATTTCTCTTGTAATATAAAGTGAAATATAAGTTTGTGTGGTAGTGAACTTCCTCCAAGTGTACTTAGTTTTTTCCTTTTTGAAGCATAGTTTGGAGTAGGGTGTATCTGCCTCTCTGAAGAGGAGAGACGTAACGTAAGAAACCAGCATCTTCCATTAAGGACAAAGCCTGGGACAGTTTGCGTGTCTCAGAGCAGGGTGGTTGGATGTGTTCTTGCAAAGGCAGCAACCATCTAGTCCTGGCTTAGAAACACACATTTGCTGTATTCCGAGATGAGCCAGAGCCATCTTCCCCAGCTGATGGGACAAACCCAAGCGCTTCAGGACTCGACAGAAATTCCTAGTCRCGGCCTGGGGAAGTGACCCTAGGAAGGTGTGAATGGGAAGGAGGTGCTGCCTGGACTTGGTAACCCTCAAAATCCCCCTCCTCTTGTTCTCYGACACCAGAAAACCTCCGGCTCTGAAGCCAAAGGGTTCATCACGGTCACAACTGAATTGTGAGCGAGTTAGGAGTGAGGGAGGGTGGTGGTGGGCAGCGCCACAAGTGCCTCTCATGCTCTGCCTGCTCTCACAAATCGCTCTCCATTAGGCAGCTTCTCCTGAGGAAGCACAGCGAGGCCCTAATGGCCTCGGCAAGCAGGAAACAAGCAGCGTATTTACAGATTCAGCACTGGGCTGAAAGCTCGCGTAGATGCTTCTTAGGAATGCTGGCTCTGCTGGGAACAGTGAAGAGTCCCTCTTTATTTTCCTCCCAGCCTTCCTTATTGCCACAGCCACAGGAGGTCAGGAGGAGTAATGCTGTACAGGCTTTTGTTGCAAGCAGAGTTTATAGAACCTCTGTTTAAGCAGGTGAACTGTTTACCTATACGCCTTACAGATTTTCAACCTTTGATCCATCGTTTATTTTACAAGATTATGTATCATCACTGGAATTTGGGGGGTGAGGGGATTGAAAAATGTTGAAAATCACTGATATAAGGGATTCCTAAGGTCTTTAGGGAATGATGAAGGCATGTGTAGAACAGCCAGATGTCGTATGGTCATATGTGTCTGGGTTTCATATTTCTTTCCTTTTTTGTTGCTTTTATGATGAAGATGAGTTATAACAATTAGCAGGAGGATATATAAGTACACACTCAGGGAGGCTTCTCGGAAATAGCAGTAATGATGGCTCTGAACTTCTTAATGTGCCTTACACTATGCTAATGGATGTAAACCACCATTTTATTCTAAAGGAAAATTTGCTGATATCAGAAGAGGAGGCTTTGCTGCTGCAGAAGTGTAAAGAACACACAGTAGACCATAATATAGGAAGGTATTAAGCTTTTATTTTTGTGACCTTGTCCAAATAGTAAGTAGTTACAATGTAATTTAATCTGAAAGTCTGGAAACCTTGACAATTGTCAGAAAATGATATTTCAAGACATTTCATGTGTTTTTAGCCTATCTTCTCTTCTAAACTCCTAAGCTTTGTTGATGCTATTTGCTCTTCCACTTGCACTTCTTTTACACTCCTAATACGCATTCAGAACCCAAGACTCAGGTTTGTCTGTACTTTCGCATACTAAATCACTTCTCCCCACGACTTTCCACTGCCCGGAATTTCCCTGGCTCCACGTCTGTACTCAGGTCCTTACTGACTTCCTGCCACGACTGATGGCCCCTCTGTCCATCCTGCCAAGGAAGGGAAGCCCATCTGTGCTTGTACTTCTGTAACTTCCCTTTTATGGCCTCTGCTGATGGTAAGAAGGTTCCTGACAGTATCAGGAAAAGGGTGAATGGAGCCCATCTATATTATGCTGAGCCTTAGCCCTGCATATACTATTGGGCCAGCTTCAACAGGCAATGAAGGCAGCTGCTATCCCTGCAAGCCATACTGCTTCCCTATAAATGGGGCTAAGCACTGGAAAATGAGCAATATTGGGTCATGGCTAAGACTGGGGAAGTACATCTGCAAAGATTCATTTATGAAAGTGGAGAAAAACCTCCCTTTTGAGTTTTGATATAGTCTTTGGTTCTTGAGACCTAAAATAAGAGCATCTTCTTCCAGTCATTCACTTTGCTCAAGTTGAGGGAGCCAGCAGTTTCACCAGACACTTGACTCTCCAAATATCCTGGAGACGAATGTATCACAGCAACTCAGTGAAGCAGAACTTTGTCATCTCCCATTCAGAGGAGGGGAAGCTGAAGCAGATGGTGGAAACTGCATGCTCAGTCACACCTAACACAGCAGCAGCACAAAAAGGAAAATGTCCAGGTATAGTCATTGATGTGCTTCTCTAGCAACCGCCTCATATTGTTCCCAATTAACTACTGTAGCCTGTAGCTCATTTTCTTGTATATGTGTACTAGGAATCTCTCAGGACAATCTGTTGTCTCTATCTCCATTTCTTTCCTCTGAGACTAGTCGGTTATCTTTGATAGATTCTCTTAATTGGCTCATTAAGGAAATGGAGGGCATCTGTCCTTACTGTCTCCCATGTCAGTGAGCCTCGGTTGCCCTCCTTTCAGCCCCAGACAAACTGAAACACAAAATAGCGCCAAAGGTGTCTCTTGAGTGCGTAGCCCCCCAGGACCCAGAAATCGTATTTATGAGGATTGAAAACGGCCAATGTGCTGATTCTTCAGAATCCGTAGTTTGCTGCCTGGGAAGCAGATAATGGCTTGTACACACTTCATCCCATTCACGGGAATGTGTTGTTTTGGGGCATTGGGCAGAGTCAAATGTAGGTGAAGAGTTTCCCTGCTCTTACAACTAAAGAGCAAATTTGGCTCACGTGCCCAGGTGTTACCAAAAGGCCGATTTTGGTGACACAAGGAGGGCAAAGAGTAGGTCTTACTCTATTTCTAAAGCACTGCATAAATACAAGGCACTTGGTAAGGGAGGCCTAGAATAAGTTATCACTGCTCCTTTAGAGGAAGGGAAAAGGCCACTGTTTCCCCTCTTCTGTTCCATGGAGAGCACAGACAAGCCACGTAACGCTGCCCTCCTGTCCTGACAGCCTTCCCGCACCACTTCCAGTGGGTCTCGGGGTGTATGGATCCATGCTTGTGCCTTGCCGAGAGAGAACAGCTCACACACATTTGACAGGGGAAAATGATTAACTGTTACAATCTGGCCCCAAATTCAGTAACCCAGAAAAATCTTTCATTCAAAACTCCTGTTTAAGTCTTCCATGAAACGCATACACGTGGTGGTGTTCTTGCTGCTCTCGTTGGTCAGTTCTCTTTTAACCGGTACTGCCCATATAATGATTGCTCAGCGTTCACATGGGACTGGCTCCAGGAGGTGCGAGAAAGAATATGATTTAGAAGAATTATTTGGCCATAACAAGGGCATCTATGAAGTCGAGATTTGGTCACTCTAAGGGTTCTTAGGGAGCAAATTCCTTTGGTGAATGCAGAGGTGGCATCAAGATAACATGGAGCTGAAATGGTGGGAAATACATTAGAGAACCCCGTAGCTGCAAACGTGCCGTATAGTCAGCTGTCACTAATGTAGCAAGTGTGGTCTGATATGATCGGGTTTGAGCCATTTCAGATCGTTAATAAGTAATTAACCCATGAGGTGACTGTAAAGGATGTCATTTTAATCAAGATTGAATTATTACCTGGCCAGGCGTGCTCTGGAACGTATGGGTACACATGCAGAGCAAAGCCCCTTTGCCCCGTTAATTAAAGATCCTGCGCACTCTGGAAACGCCCTTTAAGGATGCCCACCATATCTGATTAACAAGTTAATGCTGCTCTCCTTTCTGCCATTCAAAGGACACCTCCCCAGCTTCACATTCAATTTGTCTTTTTCTGAAAAGCTGCTAATTTCATGCTGCTTTAGCCCTGCAGCAGAGAGCCAGTTGCTAAGCAACATCCCAAATAATGAATGGGCCACAATCGAGCTGCTTTTCTGCAGCCGGCCTTTATTTAGTTCTTTTTTTTAATTATTATTATTTATTTAGCTAAACAGATTTCTTCCGTAACTTGGAAGCAAAGCTGTAAGCCTCTGAGTTGCAGCGTTGTGACTTTATTTGGACATCTGTTTGTCTTTTTTTTCTAACAGCGTTCACTACCATATTTTTCTGTTTTTCCTGTTCATCAGCTCAACAGACTCCCCATGATATCTGTTGAGCAGGAGCGGCATCTATGAGTTTGCAGACAGTGTCTTTTAGAGGCATGGCTGGCCGCAGACCGCTGTCTTCGGTGCGAGATAGCAGCTGTGAACCTATTTGGTCCCAGCGGTTGATGGAAGAAGAGGAGGAACAGAACAAAGATGGCTTTAAGCCATTTTTATGCTTACTTAATTTCTGGCTGCTTTAACTTCAGCTGTGTCCACACTCCAGCCTTCCCTGAGCCTAGCTAGAGCGGTGAAGACTGCGAGGAGGACAGTTATCCTTAACCCCCAAGGCTGTGCTGGGAAAAGCCCTAGCACAGAAGCGGTGCTACAGGATCCACTGCATTTTTGTGGGGTGGGGCTGGGCCAGGGGCCAGGGCACAGATTTGCCTTTAGTTGTATCAGCTGGAGGAGCAGGTTACTGATACGCTGTTTGTTGTGCAGACTCGCTGCCAGGGAGTTTGTGGTGTGGAGATGACCTTGTCGTCGGCTGCCCACGGACAGACGAGGGTAGCTGAGGGTAACCGAGCTGTTAGCCTACCAGCTTCTCTAGTYGTGCTCCCCAAATTTATTAGAACAACAAAATTTATTTAGAACAACAGGTACCAAACTGTTTTTTCCTTCTTTCCCTTTATATTTTTTCCCCTTTTTTGTTTGGCATGCAGACCCAATATTCATGAGCTGATTCTCTGCACTGTGCTTCTCCCACAGCTGTTGCCTTTTGGTCCTCTGCTTATGGCCTTTGGCTGCGAACTGCCTGACAGTTTCTTTGTCTGTCTGTTGGAGTTTTCATCATGGGCTTCTTCTTGGTAGAAAAACATTTTCCTGCTTCGATGGTGCATCCGTTACCTGACCCTCCCTGGAGCAGCACAAAGAGGAGCCCATAAATGCTTGGTTTTGTACATGCAGTCCTGCGGAACAGGGGCTGCGCACGAGGCCGAGTGTAATTTTTTTACATCAAAGGAAGATGAGGAAAGGGAGGTTTTAAGTCCAAATTGAATTTTCCCCTTATTTACTTTGAGCGTTCAATTACCATTTTGGAGAACACAGATATTTCTGAGAGGGTGGTTTGGCTCGTTCATTTTTAGCTAGCTGTACTCTGGATTTTTCAGAATGAACTCTTGGTTTTGTTGTCATTTATGATGTAGATCTATCACTTGGATGTCCATATTTCACGTGCACCCAGAGGAATGTTGATTCCAAAACCTTAGCTGATCTGTTACCCTCCGTGCTTTTTTTTTTTTTTTTTTTTAATATGGTTGAGATTTCACAAGCCAAGTTGTGCTGTTTGTGTTAGTGCGTGCATTTTGGTGCTGTTATTCACATGGCGCTCAGAAATGTGCTGGGTGCTCCAGCAAGTATTTAAGTTATTTCAGGTATTCTCTGAGCTAAGTCCTGAAGAAAACAAAGGAGCCTTAGAATGATCCGAAATGCCCAAGGATAACTAGTACTGCCCTGAGAAGTTGTTTCAGGAGCTTTCAGCAAGACTGAGTCAACAGATCTTACTTTCATTAATCAAAGAAAGAAAAGGATCTTTCGTATGGGAAGATGTCAGATATTTTAGGGGGCTGAAGATCGTTCTTAACACCTTGAATTGCACCCAGAAACAGGCAGGGGGCTGGTGCAGATGGGGATTTCCACATTTCTTGCTGGGGCTTTTCTCGTCTGATGTCCTGGGCTTTTGCTCCGTACATGCACAGGTGCCAAATCTGCATAGGAATGCAAACAAGACTGACACAGGCAGCACAGATCATATGTTCCCAATAGAAGAATAAAGAAGGTGAAATTAAAAATACAGTATTGTCCAAAAAATGACCTGAATGTTTTGCAATGTACCAATAACAGATGGCCAAAAGCACTGAGATCCCAAGTAAGGACACTGGATCATTAGCTCACAGTAAGCTTTTTCTCTTGCTGCTGTTATCCTCTGTTATGAGAGATAAGAAGACTCTGACTTAAACGTTTCTGGCCTTTCTCTATTTCATAGTCCTAAATAACGTTGAGAAAACCATCCTGTTGTTTTTATTTTTTCCCCCAAGATGGTTCAGTAGGGACACCAGCAGTCTCAGTAATGCCAGTACCGCGCAACATAAGGAACAGGCTGTGTCCAAGAACTGCCAGCATGAGTCACTCATTTCACTCACCTTAAAACTCGGGGCAGGGGGCACTCGTTAATGCACTGCTAAATCAATTGCCAGTCCCTGGGCAACTCTTCCAGCCCCGGGAGCGTTGCTACGTCTGTCTGTAGGCCTCCAGGTTATTATGAAGTTCCCCAGCAAGACATATCTACAGAGCAAAACAGCTGCGTAGCATTCCGGTAAAACCACCGCCGTCTGGTTGAGAAAGGGGATCCAGTCCTTCCCCAGTTTTACCGAGTAATTAGAAACGGAGTCGCTCCCCCACAAATGCAGCAGGAAAGGGCATCTGTAACCTGTCAAAACATTACATATGCCATTTGGATTTACATTGCGTATAGAATCCATATGGAGACCGCAGCATAGCTTTTCCTTTTCCTGTTAATTATTAATTAGTTTATTAGTTTATTTTCCTTCTTTTTCAGGTGGTATCATGTTTACGCCATTAGTTTAAATGGTGCAGTTTACTGTTGTTACAGACGAAAGAACCCTCGGGGTTTATTTTTGCAGTCTGCAAAAGAGTGTTTTGTGAACAAATGCAGGCACAGCCTGATTTTCCTCCCTATTAGCTTCAGCTGTAAACACAGAGCAGATCTTTCCAAATAGGAATGGAAGGGAGGCTGCACCTGCGGCCTTGTCATTCGTAAGCAACGTTAAAAAGAGAGAAAGCAAAAGAAAGTTCTCTTCTTGGGGAGGCAGAAATAGGATGTGGAAATACCTCCGGTCTCTGATGTCTGGATGAAGAAATGCCTCATTACCGTGTAGAGAGCGTTCCAGCCGCTTGTGTAGGAACCTGCCTGCTCTCCCCTCCGTACAGACTGTCTGAGCTCAGAAAATAAGCTTATTAGGAATCAAGACAAGTTAATCTTTAAATCATATGTAAATACAGAAGCTTTTCTCATTGTGGTATATTGAAGCATTAAATGGAGATGCAAATTTTCCCAGCAGGAGACTAGATCAGCACAGTTAAGCACTGAAACAGTTTGTCTCCCAAATCATCTTCTGCGAGCAGAATTCCCCTTTCACTGCACTGTATGGTGCTGAATAGGGGCTTAGTGGGAAAGGATTATGCGAACCTCAGATTAGCGGGTGCCGCTGGTAGCTGAGCTGCTTGCACAGCCCTGATCTCCTTTCCTCGTCTGAACCTAACCTGTACAAATTCCTCCACCTTTGCTTGTCCAAGGGAGCACGAAGACTTAGCTGACTTCCGTCTGCTCCGGCAAATGGATCTCTTCTCAGATGCTTTCTTTATCAGATCCCTGTCCTTTATCTTTGCTGTGGATATGTACTATGAGTTCTGTTTTCTGTACTTTTTTGGCTACATTTTGTACTTTGACCTCCAAGTTAGTGCTTTAATTTTTAACTGCAGCCTTGTGAGACAATGTTGTATCAATAGTTTATACTTTTAATGCATAATGCATGAAATAGTATCATTTCAGAGTCTTCAAGCATTCCTCAGTCTAGACTGCTTCTCACAGTCAAACTGTCTCACTTTTATACCTCAGCCACCCAGGTGCTTGGACTAGTCTGTCCAGTTTGGTGCAGTTTATCTAATACCATGTGCCATTTCCTGCTCACCCACATCATTTCGGCCTTAATTATTCTTATCTTTATCTCGTCTTCCGGGTAATCATCCTGCTGATTTATTTTTCATGTTTTGGGATGTGCCATTATTATCGTGCTATTTCACATGGAAAGGTCTCTTCTTTTCCATTAGGCTTCTCTCCAGAGTCCAGCTGGGGCATCGGGGGGCAGAGCCCTCTCCGGGGCTTTGCCGTGGGGCTTTACACGGGGCTCGGGGCTGCCCTCGCAGCCCTGCCTCCTCATCGCCCCGGGGGCTGCAAGACAGCGGGTTTGTGCCTGGCGGCATAACGATACCTATCGTTTTGCATTTGCCAGGCATTTTACCGTTCTTCATCTTCTCAGTCCCACTGTGAGGGAGGTGGGAACTGTTAATCCCTATTTGGGGAGGGAAAGGTAAATTTATAGAGTTTTAGCCACCTTGAGAAACAGAGTCAGATGCGGGTTTAGTTTTAGAAGCCAGGAGTCCTGAACCCCAATCCGAGTCTCTTCATGTGACAAAGGCCACTTTTTAATGTGCTACCTGATGTTAATTAATATCTTTTTGATTAATGATCTCATTCGCTCAATTAAAAGCCAGTAGACCACGGTTGAAGATAGTGATAGTTATATGTTTATTGTATGGTTATTGTTAATGTGAAGATGATGTTCCTCTAATGGAGCTTTTTCTCAATAAAATCTACTTGTTCTAGCTTGTCAGATATTTGAATATTCAGATCCTCAGATCTCTGAATCAAGCTATACTGAAGTCAGTCCAGGAACCCATATAAATAATTCTGAGTGCAAAGCAGTACTACTACAATAATTCTCTTGAAAAATATATTTGACCCCAGTTTTTTTCTTTTAAATATCAGTTGATGTGATTAAGTGCTACAGTTTTAAAATAAATCTCACAGTAAGGACTGTGTGGGATCAGTTGATTGCGGAGCTTAGTTCTCACTGGCATTTGCATGGTCAAAATGCCACACGGATGTTGTTCGGCTCTTGCGTTGGGAGCCCCAGGGAATGTATATCCCAGGCGCTTACTGTGGCAAGCAGACCGCTCCTGCTTGTCCCTTCGGCAGCCGGATGGGCCTGGCTGCATTGATCTGGCGCTGAGGGCAGAGGCTGGAGCCAGCGGCCGCGGCCCTGAGGCTTGCTTGGGGCGCTCTGGCGCTTGCCTGGGCTCCCTCCCCCGGCTGCGGTGCTGCGTGTTTGCGGGGGTCTGCTGTCACTGAACGGGGATCGAAACGAATCCCCCGGCGAGAAGGGGCGAAGCACGACGCGGGCCTGCTGCTTGGCCCGGAGCTGGGCTCTGAGCTGCTGTGGGAGCCTGCCTGGGCCTTGCGGATGGCTTCCGTGGGCACGCCTGGCACGCAGACCCGCGTCTCCCCATCCGGGCGCCGTACCCGTACCTAGGCTCGCTGTCGCTCGTCATGCTCGCTACCTAAATCCTCCAAAATCCTCCGTTTCGCTGAAAGAAAGAGACGGCTATGGAAGAAATAGGCTCAGCTGTGTTTTAAGCAGGTTATGTGAGATTCTGCATCCAATGTATGCCCTGAATGTGATGCAACATCTGTTTTTTCAAAAGGCAAAGGTTAGGGCTTCCCAAAATCTCAGATGAAGAGTCGACAGACCTTTTAGTTGCTAGCAGTACCGCTTCAGAGATGTCTGCCGCCTTCCGTGCTCCTCTGCGCCGCTGCCTCCGTCCCATGTGCCACCGTGGCTGCTCGGGGGCCGTGTGCTCCACCGCCTCGCTGGAAGGACCCCGGCGCCCCGCAAACACACGCAAGCAAAGAGGCACCCCGAATCTGCACCCGCTTCCAGCAGGTGAGGAGGAAGTTCACGAAGGGGGATATTTCTGTCTGACAGTTGACATCCGAAGAAAACTTAGTTCAAGAGAGGAAATAAGTGCTAGTGCCCTTAGAAAGTGCAAGAGGCAGTATGGGAAAGAGATATGAAAACATAAATTAAAAATGTGAGTGTAATTAATTAGAAAGTGAGAGAGAGTTAATTTGAAAGGCTGTAAAATAATCTGGAACAGACCGAGCTGAATCCTAATGGCGCTGTACCTGTTGGCTGGCATTCCAGCTGCGCTGCTTTTCCATCTTCTTCAGGTTCATGTCGTTTTTAGAAATCAGAATGGGTGGATTTGTTTTGGCCAGCTTCACACTCTTGCGATTTACTCGTAGTTTCAAGTAAATGTAAAACCTGAAACGCAATGCAAGCTTGACACGGACCCTTTTAAACTGCATGCATTAATAACCTTCTCCTTGAGAAACAGCAAGCACGCAGACCAGAATTAATAGAGAATACGCTTTTAAAAATATGGGGAGCAAGCGACCTTCAGAAGCTTGGGGAGCTATCGGCTGGCCTGGTATCCCACCATTCACAGTGCTCGTGGTGAGGCTAATAAATAGTTTTGCTTTTTTTCCATGAGCTTTAAAGATCATCTCGGAGCTAGGTGGAGGGGGGAGCGCATTCCAGCGCGCCGGCTTGCTGGCAAAGCCTCCGCTGGGGGCTCGCGGGCGCCCTGACCCCTGCTCCCGTGGCACGAGGGACGTGCGCTCTCCCGAGCAGAATGCCTGCCCTGGCTGCAGTCTGCAAAATTTTGCCTGCTTGCAAACCGCAGGAATGCGGCACAGCTGCACATTCGGAGGAGTTCCTCGTGTAAGTATGTATGCTCAGGCGCGTAAAGGCCTGATCCGTCCACGCGTTCTGAGGATTGGGGAGCAGCACAGGAGCGTACACCCATTTATTAAAAAAAAAAAAAAAAAAAAAAAAAAAAAAAAAAAAAAGCCTGTTATTTGACATTTTAAATAAAACTTGGAGAAGCAATTGGTGAATGTACAGATTAACCAGAGCCTGCCAGCTGCTTTCATCGAGGGCATTCGTCATGAGCAATCGCTTGGTATTCAGTGCTTGCTTTGAATCAAAAAAAAGTCTAAAGATACTTACTTCCTGCTGTTTAAAACTGGAGCAGAGTTAGGAATAAAACTGTCGCTTTCGCAAAGGCTGTATCAGCACGGTAGTAAATGATTTGCTCATTAATTCCCCAGGCTAAAGACGTTTGTGACGGGCAGGCAGACACTCCCCAGCCTTTGGTTCCCTTAGCAAAGCTTCTCATCTGGGATCGGCACGGCAGGTCGGCTTCCAGAGGACGGCAATCCTGGTATCCTGGGGTGCTTCAGGAAACTTAGGGTGCAAACTAAATATTTGGGATATTTCTTGTTCTCTGATTGTCAGCGGCCCTTTTGGGGCGAGGAGAGGATGTAACTTTATTTTGCCATTCACCATATTTAACCTGTAACTGCGTGTTTTTCACTGATGGTTGTAGTCACAGACAAACGCGTTTGAGACGCGCCGTGGCGGGGTGGACGGGTAGCAGAGACCGCCTGGAGCGGCCGTAGGCGCCGCCGCACGGTCTCTGCAGCCCCCCTGCCCTCCTGCCGCCTTCCCAGCTGCTTGCGGGAATTACTGCCGTACAAATCACGGCTCTGGAGGGGCGCTCTCGAGGATGTGTCACGGGGGGACCTGCTCTCCCGGGCCTTGAGGAAGGCTGCTGCAAGGTAGACCTGGTGTTATACGCAGAAGCGCCGTTTGAGGCCAAGAAATAGGACGCAGCCCTGCATGTTTTCTGTGGTTTTTGGTTGATAGCTCATCCGTTCAGTACTGGGAAACATTTGCTGGGGGGAAGGCTGTATTTAAGTTCGGGTGGCGTGTGTAGTCCAGCCCGGTGAGGTGACCGAGCGCGGCCCTGTGCGTGCCTTTGCCTCTCCGGTTTCCCTGCTAGGACTGTGTCTGGACAGACTTGCATCCTTCAAGCGGTTTAATTCAAGCTGAAAAACATCTTTTTTAAAGTAAGGATACACATTAGTCAGCATCCAGATCAGTAGTTACGCTTCTTGCGATTGCTAGTTAGAACATGCCAAAATTACCAGCCCGCAGTTAAGAATACCTATGAGAAGAAAGATCCAGCCAATAACACAACGCTGAAATGTAGGTTTGGTGGTGTTAAATCATTGGACCCTGTCTGCTTAAGGGAAAAAAAGGGAGCATAGATTCCGGTCTGTAATTTCTTATAAATAAAAGTCCCTGGAGCCTGTACGGAGGGAGGGAGCCGAGGCGCTGCAGCTGCCGACGGCCTGCGTTCGCCCCCTCCTGCCCTCGTTGCAGGGCTCAGTGGGGCTCTCGTAGCCCGGCGGTGCTCGTGGGCATGCTGCGCGCTCAGCTCGCTCCCTGCACGCGTGACGATTCAAGGGGAGTTTCGGCCCCGGCGCGGTCGCCAGCGCGGTGGCGTAGGAAGCCGCTCGCCATCCCTCTGGCGGCAGGTGTCCGTGTGTCCGGGCAGGTGTCCGTGTGTCCGTGCGTGCGGGGAGCCCAGCCCGCTGCAGCCCTGCGCGCCAAGGACGAGCGGCTTCTAGCATTAGGCTTTTAATTTTTGCTCGAAGGAAAACCCCTTCCCCACCCCCCCGCAAAACGAAACCGTGAAACTGAAGAGGAAGCGATCCTTGGAAGCACCCCTGAAGATCTGAGCCCGTTGGGGCGCAGCGGGTATGAGCTCGTCACCGGGCCGGGAAGAGCAGCCTGTGAGCTGGAGATCGCTTCTGCAGCCCATCCGGACTCTCCCTCCTGCGTGACGTATTTGCAACAGCTTTGCAAGCCGGTGTCTTTGAAGAAAAACAGGAATTTGTAGTAAAAAGAAATGCATTTTAGGTGCATTTCAAGTCAAAAATACCTTTCTTCCTCCTGCAAGGGTTAAGCATGATCAGAAGCTGCTTTAGTCTCAAGGATTGTACCTTAAGTGCTGCATTTTTGTTTGCCATAAGCCTATTAGAAGGCTGTTTCCTAGCAATCACATGTAAATTCCCCCCCCCCTCCTAGTTAAGTGAAGGAGATGTTGAGTTTTAATCCTGAACACTACAGCTGTTGCTCAAGTTTCCTATTGAAATGCAAATAGCACCTGGTGCTGTTTAGATAGCCGGGCAGGCTTTGATAAAGATACTTCAGAAGCGCAGGAAAAGAGAAAAGCAAGGTTGCTCTTATCCTGTTTGCTCTGGAAAGCGAGAGTGGAACCAGATGCTGCGGACAGTCGGGCTGGGCATTTCTGCAAGGGTTGCAGCAGCCAGCCCATACTCTTATCGGGGGCAAACGCACAGCTGAAGTGATTTATATCGCTTGCGCAGGTAGGATTTTTCCCCAGAAGAACACGCCTCTACCAGCGAGAGTGAAACTGTAGTGGATGAGTCTGAAGAGAAGTGCTAGCTTGGTGAGATGTTTTTTCTTGCTGAAATACAGTTTTGAGAATTTTGATTTTTAATAATCTTTCCCAACTTTTTCCCTTGCGCTGGCTTTTCCTCTGCGTCAGGTAGGTGTTAGGATTAATGACTTGGCAAGCCAGAAGTGGTTTGGAAAGCTGCTACGCTGTTCAGGACTCGTAGGCAAGAGATACCGTGTCTCTTTGCAATTAAAAGCAAACCAGTCCTAGATTCATATTAAAGACCCTCAGCCCTGGAAGCGATCAGTTGGATAAACTGGTTTTATTTCACTTGGAGAGGCACAAGCTGAACAACTTAGAGTTTGCAAAGCGTCTGAGGACTGTTGTACCCTGTGTTACAAATGGAAACGAAAGGGTTTTCGGGGGGGGGTGAGGTTGTGACTTAATACCGTCATCTTCCTGCTAAAACCTAAAGGCCTCTGACTGCTACAAGATGCAGTTCAGATCTGTGTAAAAGAAAACGTGAGCGCTTTTTGGGGGTTTCTAAGGGAAGATTTGGAAACTCGTGGAAAATTCCAAGAACGCCTGAAAGAAATCATCATTACACTGTTCTCTGCGAATCTACAAAATAAGCCAAAAGAAATAATTCATTGGGAAGGAAGACTCTGCTAACAGGAATATCAGCTTTCTGATATAAACCGGATACAAAGAAAAACCTATCGCAAAAAAAGCTGGAGGCGAACAGAAATAACTCCGCTCCTGCCGTCAGGCACTGATGGACATTTGTTTGCTTAATAATAATCCGCTTTGGCTACTGCGTCTTCGCCTGCGGCCTCGTGCTGGAATCCAGCCTCCTTCCCAGGATTTCTTCAAGCCGCAGCAGGTGCCGCGGCGGCGGCGCCTGTCGAGAACGAGAGCAGGTGTTTCGTGTGCGCGGGATCCCCGGAAGGCTCCGAGGCAGCCCGGCGAGGGAAATACCTGCGGGAGCTGATTTGCTGGGTCACGCTTTCCCGTGACGCTCCTTCCTCGTTAGCGGCTGCAGGTGGGTGGGAGCCACCGCGGCAAAGCGAGGTGAGGCTCGGCTCGGCTCCGCTCGGCTCGGCTCCGCTCAGCTCGCCGGCGCCCTGCGCACCCGCGCTGGCTGCTAACGGCCGTCCGCTCCCAAAATGATGGAAGAAATCTCCATAATGGTGGCTTACGATGCGCACGTCTTTAGCCAGCTGTACGATGAAGACTTTCTGGCCAATCTGGTGGCGGTCAGCAAACCCAAGTCTGTGGTAGGTGGTCCTGTTGCTCCTTTGCCTATAATGCCTAGGGTTATACTCTTCCAGTAGTTCAGGCCTTCTGCTGAAAGCGAGGTAGTAATTATTTTCTCTTTTTACTATATTTTTCAGAAATTAACAATTTATTCTAACGGAGGTAAAATTATTGAAATAATACTTTTCTGAGCTACGGACGTTAGAAGAGAATGACTTGCTCTGTAGGAAAAAACAAATATTATTTTTGAAATAGTATTGAAATAATTGAAATAAAATAAACAAGAGAATGATTGAATTTTTCTAGCAGCGGAAGCAATACGAAGTGATGTAAACACTTTCCGTAGCTTAGCATGTCAATTAAAGATTCAGGCCGGATGCTCAGGAGACAGCCAGGGTCTGCAGTGTAGGTCACTGTTGTTCATGAAATCTGGGCAGAGAATCCGGCCTTTATGTGAGAACAGTGATTTAACACTTTTATACCATATTATATTTTGAAATCCGCATAAGCATCTGTAAAAAAAATTTTTTTAGTTCAACTACCAATTCCTTTTTTCATAAATAGTATATATGCATGTATAGTATAGACAGGGAGATTCCAGCACTTCCATGGAGCTAGCTGTGTTGAAGTCACTGTTTTCCACTCTAAACTTAGGTACCAGAATTCATCTTTGGCCTCAGATTCTGCAGATGACCCCAAGTGCGAGCCAGCCCACCTTGAATCAGTCAAAAGAAGTCTTTGAAAATAAAAATGAATGCATGGGTGTTGAGCTTAACTGGAAGGCAGATGCAGATCAATATTCAGTACAAATACAGATCAGGTTAATTATTCAGGAGTCCAGCTAAGCATTCCTGTTTGCACAGTTTGATTTGTGTATGTATTTGTATCCATGCACTGCGTAACTCTTAGATATAGCTGAGGTAGCTCATCTAACTGTGACAAATCAAGTTTTCTTGGAAAAAAATTGCTTTGTGTTATAAAACCTCTCTGCACATACTTACTGTTTGTTTTCTTCTGCCCTTCCCTGCTCGGGAAATCCCGGGTGCATGAACTCGCCTCTCCTGCATCTCCCCTAGACCTCTACCTCTAAAGCAGAGTTTTGCCCAGTCCCCATTTGTTATGATGCCTTTTTTTGTCTCTGGCTTCATCTAAGCTAGACTTTAAAAGGTATATTAGCATAGTTAGCTAATAAATATGGAAATCCAGTGTAGAGAAAACTGTGCTTTAATATGCTTCACCTGACCTGGTTAGAGACGGGGCTCCAAGTATGCTTCAACCCAACCAGCATGTTAGGCACGGCATCCTTTTCTACCCTGGATTTTCTAAATATGTAATAACCCTTTAATTCCTTGTCTGGACGAAGCCTTGTCGGTCGTAGGTGATTGCTCGGGCAGCATTTGTTATTCTGAGCAGAAGCCCAGAATAGTGTCGTCTCTCCAGCTGGGCACCCGTGCTGCGATCCGATCGGGAGGAGCCAGGCAACGCGGGCTCTGCGCCGAGCGTCCCCGAGCTCGCGGCAGCCCTAGCGGGGCTCCCGGCGCGGCGGCTGCCTTGCGTCGCCCGCTGCCGCCACGGCTGCGGTTGTTTAGAGGGAAACCGTCGTGCTACAAAACCGTTTCACGGGTGGCTTACGCTATCACTCGGAAAGGCCTGCTTAAGTGGATGCGGTGCTCGCCCCCAGGTTTTGCACGGTTTGGGGGCACACGTGAAGGAGAGCGCGTGGTGCCTCTCCCTTTCTGTGTGTGTTTTTCCCCAAATCGGCTGCGCGGAGGGGAGGCGGGAGGAGCTGGGGTCAGGAACGCCGCGTTACCGCCCGGGCTCATTTTGGAAATATGATGAAAGAGCGTATTTAAAAATTATTTCTCTGTGAAGTAACACCTTATCTCCCAGTAAACAGAGATAGTTGGGCGGAACAACTGTAGAAGGGAAAAATATCACTATTACTGCTTTTGATAAGATATGAATGATTAACTTCAGAGTAACTGTGTGTTCTTACCAGCGCTGCGGCACTTCATTCTGAATCAAAGAGTATTAACGTGTTCCAGTACGTTATGTTACCAGCGTTACCAGGTTAAGATTTTTTTTTTAAACAGGATTTACATAGAAAACACGTAATCGCTCTTTTAAGTCGGTTTTGAAGTATTTTAAATAAGCAAATAGTAGGGCAAACAACCTGTAGGCTTAAGGTGCCACAATTAGACAGAATTAGGTTTGGATTAATTGGTGTGTGGGAGCCTGCGCTCCTCAGGGATGGGACTGGGTGACTCCAAGTGCCTTCCAGCTCTCTGCTGCCGTGTTTGATAGTGGAGTTTGCTGCAAATCCTATTGACTCTGTTCTGGTCATTTTACCGCTTTGCACAAGGTGGGCTGCTTTACATCAAGTAAGATTTTTGCAGAAGGAACTTGCAAGGATTTTGTCTCCCAAATGGTTGGTTGTTGGTTTGTTTTCTTTTTAAAATGCTCAATGAATTTAAGACCGGTATTAAATCCTACTGTTGTCAGAAGTAGCTGAATACCTATTTTATAGGGAGCTGATTGTACCAAAGGCTTGACTGAGCTCTGCTCCCCGCCAGGTTTCTGGTCCTCAGTGCTGCCATGCAAGTGCTACAAGAAGTTTTCTTTCCCTGCCAGTCTCACATTTGGCCTGAGAGCTGAAAAATATTAGACTTCAACTGTCTAGTGCTCTCTAGTATGAATTGTCATGAGACAGTGTTTAATGATAATTTTTTTTAGCCATGTCAAGCTTTTCTTTATTTTGAGAGTTTGTGTTAATATCACAGATATGTTTTGCAATCTGGGATTCATCTGTTTAGTTGCAAAATTAAGGTTTCGTTTATTCTTAAAGACATTCCTAGCATGTTTCTCTGATTGCAGAGAAAAGCTTAAAAATGTTCTTTAATGAATAGTCCAGTGATAACTTAAGCCAGGCTCCTGGTTTTGGATGCCAGGATGGCTTTGTTGTGGATCAGGAAATCTTGCAACTAGTAAAGAAACACAGATTCTGTAACAAGCCAGGACGCAGAGTGGTCTCTTGCAGAGATAAGGTAGCCATGTGTTGCGATGCAAAGTTGCAGAGGGTTAATACGGAAAGCAAAGCAGGCACAGATTATAAGCCCTCCGTCTCGCTGCTGCGTAAGGGAGGAGCCGCAGAAAAATGGTAAGACCGCAGGAGAAGCCAGCCCTGCTTAACCCAAGACGTACAGCTCTAGTGGCTCCATGGGTGAGGAACTTGCACGAGGAAAATGAGCGCTGAGTTTTTGCTGTTTCCCAGTTCACGTCAATTCTAGTTGTATTTTTCAGTGGAAAATGTAAAATTTTCAGTGGAAAATCTGGCAGTGTTTTTGCAGCGTTCCTTTGATCCACATAAATACCACAGCATTAAACAAGAATATTTTCCTCAATAAGATATCCTGCACAACAGCAACAAGTTTCTTGCTGTATCTTTGAAGGACAATTAAATGTGTGGTGATATTAATTCTATTAAACAATTTTGGGCAACTAGTAAAAATAATAATCTAAAGCACAAGATGCCAAAAAGATAGATGATCTGAGACGGGATTTTGTTAAGTATGCTCCAAAGCAAGACTGTATGAGAGCAATCCTCTAACATATATTTTTATTCTAAAAATTAGTCATATTGCAGTGTGACCATGACACATGGTTGTTTTGCTGTGTAGTCAATATAAAAGAAATTTATAGATATGTTCCTCTGTTGATTTCTGTCTTAGGTAATCACTTTTATGTGTGCAAAATGAGTTTAATTTGCTACCATTAGGACCGGTTAGATTTTACATGTATTTTGCAGCGGGGTAACTGCCTATAGTGAAGGCATAGAGCATCAGATACGTAAATTGAAAGACTGAAATAGTTTCAGAAAGCGTCACTGTATCACGTAGGGAGAAAACCTGTTACTCTGACGGGCTTCCTAGTCTGCGCCTGGGAGCAAAGGTTGAGGGAGAGAGGTGCAACATGCGGGAGGCGAGGATCAGGCTGGTGATGGGCACCTGGGGGCACCTGGGACCCAGCCGGGTGCGTCCAAGGGCAGCGCGGGGGACGGCTGAGGCTCCTGTGGGGCCATCATCTCTGGAAGGATCGGGCGGGCAGCGGAGGTCACTGATGATGGGGGAAAAACACAAATATTATGCCCATCTTCAGAACAGGCACGGAGGAGGATCTGGGGAACCTACAGGCCAGTCAGCCTAACCTCAGTTTGTGGGGACACTATGGAAGAAGTCCTCGTGGAAGCCATTTTCAGGCATACGAAGGACAAGGAGGTGACTGGGAACAGCCAGCGTGGGCAAATCAGGCCTGACGACCCCGATAGCTCTCTGTGAAGAAGTGACTGACTGTGTGCCCGAGGGAAGAGCGGTGGGTGGTGTTTGACGGTGGCAAGGCTTTCAGCACAACTTCCCAGAGAATGCCGATAGCCAAACTGAAGAGGTGCAAAGTGGGTGAAAAACTGGCTGGACTGGCAGCCTGAGAGAGTAGAGACTGGTGTTTCGAGGTCTACCTGGCAGCTGGCTAAAAGTTGTTCTTCTGGGTTGATAGAGGGGCTGATGCTGTTTAACATCTTCAGCAGTGGGCAGAGAGGAGTTAATCTCAGCAATGGATAAGTCCCTGCTACTGCTAGAAAAGCTTAATTAGGGAGCAGACACTCGGCTGCTAAAACTCCCAGCGTGGCTGTGTAACGTGCACAAGTTTAGCTCCAACCATGGAACTTGCAAACAGGGAAGAAGTGTGTTTTACATTACGGTAATGAGGAGCTGGCCTGTAATTTGACCTTTGTTCCTGCTTATTTAACCTTCCTCACTCACTCATTATTAAATATGGGAAAGAATAAGCAGTACAACATTCCTTGGGCTATTTATTTTCCTATGGCATCCCCTTTGCTTTCTGCCATCCTAAAAACTCAAAGTACAGCAGATTTTTGCTGCTGTGTGTGTTTAATGCATAACAGAAACTGTCAAAGGTGAAGCCGTAGCCTTTAGTGCGTGGGCGGAAGAAGGTTGGCCCCCGGGAGGGCTGGCGAGGCGATTCCTCCTTGCGTCCAAAGGTGAGAGCCGCTGCTCAGCTGCGCCCTGCCCTCGTCTGTGTCGCTGGCTCCGGCACCAGAGCCTAATGGTTTCCCTGTTCCTGTTAAACGCTCCCTGGTGCGATACCTATCCGACAGGGTCGTTGTCTAGCCCGTGTTTGGCAGCCGGGTTAAACTGCATGGAAATAAGCGGGGTGGTTAGTCCTGCCCACGGATTCACAGAGGCTGAGGCTAGACAGCTCTTCATCTTTAGATCCTCTAGACTTCATCCATTTGATTCAACTTCATCCCAGTAGCGTTTTTTGAAAATTAAAACCTGTTTTGAGTGAAGTGCCTCTTCTGGTAAAGCGTCCAGCTCCGATTTGAATGTAACAGGAGGTGCTGGGCAAAGTATCATTCTCCATGGTAATCTATTAATCTTTCACTATTCAAAATACGTTTCTAACTTCTCATTTAGATTCATTCTGGTTTCAGCTTCCAGTCTTGGTTCTTGAGTGCGTTTTTGTTTTGGGCTCTTAAACCTCTTACTAGGAGGTGTTTGTACAGTGCACAAACCATTTTGGTGGCTCTGCTCTGCGTTCTCTTCATGGTTTTCCCCAAGTTATCCCAAAACTGGATGCAGTATTCCAGTATTGGTCCCGCTGGTGATCCAGGGTTAATGCATCTTCCCTGTTCATCTTGTTTTGTCTTGTTCTTACCATGCCAGGGCTCCCATTAGCTCTTCTGCCCCAGCCTGGCTCTGAAGGCATGGTTTCGGTTCTCTGGTTGCAAAGCTGCTTTATCGTGACCTGCCCTTCCCCTGCGCCCGTTTCTGTTCCCAGCCGCACGCCACAAGTTATTGCTTCCTCGGTTGTGCCAGTGCACACCCAGACTGGGCGATAACTGGGATTATTAGAATTCTCTAAATTAAAATAATAATAATAATAATAATAATCTTTCTGAAGGGTGATTTTCATCACCTTGTTGCTGCGCAGAGGGACAGGAGGGCGCTGGGGAGGAAGAGCTAGGGGTTGTCCCGCCGGCGGTAGGCTGCTGCTTTTGCCGAGAGCCTCAGCTGGGGCCTCTCGTTGCCCGTCCCTCACTGGTTTCAGAGAGAAGAAAACCGGGCAGAGCGACGCAGCCCGAATGGCACTTTCTGGGGGCTCCCCGGGGCATTCGGCCCCAGCCGGAGCTCTGCCGCCCCAGGCTGTAGTTCAGCCCTGCACGTGTGTGGTCCGGGCTCGGCCCAGCGGTGTGTTTTGTTTGAGTGGGCTCTTTACCAGCAATTCGAATGAATCCGTGCAGTTTTCTGGTCTTTCCTTCTCATTATTTCCTGGTCAATTTATCTTTGTCTCATCTGCACGTTTTATTAAAAGGATTTTATCTTTTACGTCCAGGTCACTGATGTGACGTTTAGTAGTGCTGGATCTTATATGAGCCCTAGAAGGACCCCTTTAGAACGTCATTAACTAAAAGTGCAAAATGTCATTGAATAATGATTCCCTTGGACAATGGCTTTGAGCCATTAACCAGTTCCTCAGCTTTTAATTCACCCTTTTATTGTATGCTCTTGTTTTTATTTATTTATTTTTAAGACTACCATGTGGTAGTGAATCCAGTGCTAGAAAAGACTCTCAGAGCTGCAGAGTTACTTTTATCAGTCAAACCCGTCGATAAAGAATAGGGGATCTAGGGGATTTGATCTGCTGTTTTGGAACATTGGTAAGGCATGATTTTCTTCGAGTCTCCTACCGTATTCGGAAAGACGTACTGAACGTGAGCATCGGCGGTTAGCAAGATCTCGTCTGCCGTCCTCGTTGGGCAGCAGGCGCGGAGCCGTCGCCCGGCCGCTCGGCTCCCTGCGCCCTCCTTAGCTCCGTGCCGCCTCTCGCTGTTCCTGCGCCTCCACAGCATCCAGGGAGCCTCTCGGCTCTGATGCGCTCCGAGACAAATTCCCTGTTGTTCTTCATCAGGCCGAAGCCAAAACTTCTGCCTTCAGCGTCTAGCTTTTGTTATCGGTTTCTGTGGTCCTAATCAGTAAGCTTTACTGCCTTCTGTTTATTTATGCTTTTCCTCCTTTTTGTGTACTTTTCTTCTTGTTGCCCTTGAATACAAGGGCATTCGTCATTGACTCAAGAAGGACTTATTTAAGTAATGTCGCAAATGTACATTTTTGAAATAAAAGTGGAATATTTGCCATTAAACATGTGGAAGTGGGCCATTTGAATATTTTGGAGCTTTCGCATTTCCTTCTTAAAAGGAACTTCAGTGAAACTGATGCATTTTTTTCTAGATACAACAGAAACTCTGCTCCTGTTTCCACCCTTGTTACAAGCCCGTCTGCAGGGAGAATTTGGAACTAAGTTTCTAGACATTATTGATTCCTTGGGTCTTTAGTTGCAATGACCATGAACATGCTTGGTGTCAGTATGGGCCTTGCAACTACAGAACAGGTGGTGAATTACTCGGTTGCATTAGGCCATATCTCTGTGGTTAAATGCAGAACAGGTTCAAACAGAGTAATGGCTTTTCAGAAGTCACATGTAAGGCAGTATTTAACTTAAGTAAACTTAATTTTTAACTGGGAAAGTGAGGTTGGTCAAATGGCAGATTCTAAGCCTGACTCGTTCAGTTTTCCTGCCTCGTTTTCCTTATTTGTAAATTCCCGGTAATTTAATACATATTGCTTTATAATACATTGCACCTTAATAAGGCTATATGCAAAAACCAAAGCTTTTTGTGTTGCCATTACAAATGCAAAGTTCGTATATTTATCCATATTCTGTGAATGTCACTATAGTCCACATTGAAAGGGATGCTAAAACTACATGAAAAGGCCATAAATCTCTTTATAGAAGCCCAATTTCTTAGTTATTGGTAGACAGAATATAGAGCTCCCTCAGGTGAATGTGTTACTTAATATTGTCTTCATCGTCTACGACTATTTTCACTCTTTTTGAACTCAGATCTCATGGAAACTTGGTATTTTTAAATTCACTGCAGAGGGTGGGAAGTGTATTTCACTATTTTGTGTCCTGTTCAGTTTGTGCTTTCTTGGTACACTGTGTGCAATATACACTTTTTTTTTTAACTGCTTCCTGCTAGCTGTGTCAACATTAACTCAGAGAAAAAGCAAGTTGTACTACATTGACGGGATTGCTGGTTCTGCTGGCTGCGGATGTTTTAAAGCTCTAGGCTTGTCTTTTCTGCTCGGAAAATCCCAGAGGGTTTGACCTCAGGGTAGGATATTAACTATGCCAAGACAAAGCTCAGGTTAAATACAAAGCACTATAGTTTTACTACCACGTAGAGTCACCAGAGTGACCCCAGATGTAGGTGTCATGGTATTTGCTCATCCTTTGGAGATCCTAGAAGCTGAGTGTGGGCAGGAAGCAGCTTGCAGAGGTTGACCAGAGTCAGGCTGAACTTGCACAGCAGTTCAGGCAACACCAAATTTGTTATCCCAAAACGCAGGTCGTGAGCCAGGTCGTTCTTTCCCTGGCGAGAGGAGCAGGAGACAGAACAGGTTGGTGCCTGGGATGGAGAGCTGAGAAGGAAAACGGGGCTTGCTGCTTCTCTGCTGCCGAGGTGGGGAGGCACCAGAGAAGGGATGTGGTGGGGGCTACGTGTTGCTGCTCCCATTAGCTGCCCTCCTTTTCCCTGGAAAGCCTGGGCTCTCAAACTGTCGCCCTTTCTCCAGTGGTGGCAGCCAGCTCGGCTTTCCAGCTGGAGGTGGCAGCGGGAGCAGCTTTCCGCTTCCACCTTCAGCCCCTCCTACCTTAGGCAAACTTCTGGCTTTTGTCAGTGTTTAAGATGCTCTTTGGATTTTCCTTGCTGGATTTAACCTGACGGAGCCTCAACTAGATGCCACTGATGAGCGCAGGGCTCCGGGCTGTAGGACTGGTGTTGCTGGGGGAACCGCAGACGTGTCAGTGAAACAGCAGAAGGTTTCAAAACCCCCAAAGCAGCCTTGGATATACAAGTTTGCAAATGTGTAAGGCCGCGTTGTATCTCTGCCTGTTGCTTCAAAACTCCCGGCATCTCTCCTGGCCTGCACGTCCTCCAGCTCCATGCCAAAACGTTTCACAGGCACCGGAGAGAGCGGTAGGTGCAAATACAGCAAAACCTGAAGCCTCGTTAAAGGTGTTGAATTGACCTGAGGAAAACCTTCTCAGCAGGTGAAGGGTTGTAGAGAGAACAGACGGTTCATTATTGTGTTAAAATGCTGTGCTTTGCTTCAGTGAGGGTTTCTGATACCTTGGGAGTTGTCCAAGGTTTAAAAAAATTTTTTTATTTTAAGGCTTTTAGCAGCAGTGTTTATGGAGTTGGGCAAATAGAAAGAAGGCAAGGCATTTTGAGGAGTTAAAAGTTTTGTTAGTTACTTTAACATAGATGTAAGTATTTGATATAACAGAATTGACTATGGAGCCTTGAACCTAAGTGTATAATGGTTTAGCTTTAATACAGAAAAGGTATGTGTTTCCTGCTAGTAGAGTGATGCACTAAAAGTAATTGCTCTTAATAACTTGTGGGTTTGAAATATTCGTGGAAGTAATGACAGATGTATTAGCATTGAGGGCCCTCACTGTGCATGAGAGAAGCCTGGCTGAGCTTTTAAAGATACTTGCAGAATTAAAGTTTGACGGCATTACAATTTTATTGATACTATGGTGCAGCATTGATATCAAAGACTATTAACAAACTGAATATGTATTCAGAGAATACCGGGATGCTCTTTACTGATGACTGTCGCTTACTCAGGCTTACGGTTCCAAGCCGAGATCTGCGAGGCATCCTCCGTGGCAGGAGCTGGAATTGGTTCTGGTGACGAGGCATGGCCTGGGCGATTCGGCCGGGGCAGCGTCTAGCCCTGCAAGCCGACGGTTGCACCCGTCTCGTGGCAGGCTTCGAAGGCGCCCTCAGCTGAGGGCTCCCTAGCTCGAGGTTGTTGGCTCTGCGTGCTAAATATGTTTAGCGTGACGGGTTTTACAGCCTTGCTAATAGCAGTATTTCAAACCTGGTTACTCGTCGGTTGCTAGCCTCGGGTTGGCGATGTTCCCGTCTATACGAACGTAAGAGATATTTGTGGTGGGTTCAGCATCCTACAGGTAAGGCTGGAGAGCGAGCCCTACCGCAGCGCAGCCGCGTCCCTAGTGGTGCAGAGGAGGTTTCTTCACCCAGTGACTCAAGGAAAGTGGTGGGGACTCTTCCCTGACCGAGTCTCTTGTCCCAGGGACAGCGGTGAAGGCTTCACTTCTCTGCCTGCTTGTCCTTCCATATTATTGCTGTGATGTGTCAAGGAATACAACCAAATTCCTAAAATCTTAAATGCTGTAAATTAAGCCAAATGAGGTTGGCTCAGTAGGCCACGTTCTGTCACTTATGCTAGTTGGTCCTACTTGCATGGCCTGTGCAGTCCCTCCAGGCATACCTGACTCCCCAGGAGGTCTGCTGCGGCGTGGGCGAGGGCTTGGCCTGCGCCCTGCTTGGTGGCGCGAGTCACGCGGTAAACACGTGGGGCCGAGGGACAAGCAGAGCAGCGTGACTGCTTGGGAGGGAAAGGGGTAATTTGGACAGCTTCATGGCTATCTCCAACCCATGGAAATAGATTTTATTTGTCCCAGGTGTTACGACACGCTCTCTGCCATGCACCCACAGACTCTGTAGCTCTCCTTTCCCGGGCCGTCGCCCACTGATGGTGGTGTGTTGCAGTGAAAGCGGAAAACAGTCTGAGAATTGCTGCCTAGGGTATATTTTCACTCCTTCTCTTTCAGAAAAATTGGTGGGTCCACGCAGAGAGCTAATAGTAATGTTTTCCAGATGAACTGGCGTCTTAAGATTTTTAGCTCAGCAACATGTGAAAAAATCAGCTTGAGCCTGGGGGAGAGCACTAGGCAGCGTGTCGAGTCATGGCTCACGCAGGACTTGCCTTGCAGAGGGACCTCCGGTCACTGGATCTGCCCTGTCGGTGGGACTTACTGACCGTGCCATCTTGGCATCACCGTGAAAAGAGCCGTCCTCAAGGAGCGCTTTTGGCCGTGTCTCCATGGCATCCCTGCCACCCGAAGTACAACAATAATTTCACCTTTTTCTGAATTTAACTCTTTTCCCTGCACTGAGGCAGGACAGGATCTCTTTAAACTGCTGTAGCTGCACATAGCGTAATGTAACCTTCCTCTTTTCTTCTCATTGCTGGGAACGTGGGCTAGGAGGGAATGGAGATGAACGACACACCTCAAAGCAGGTGGGAGCTGAGGGTTTGATTTTGCACAGTCACCGAGGATGTGTAACACCGTTATCACCAAATGCTCTACACCCAGAGGTGTATGTATATAGGACTCCTAAAATCACCGTTTCTGTAATGTAAATGGAACCGTTTCTGTAATGAGGTAGAAACCAATGAATAAATTCTGCTGCCACTATTCGTAATAACCGTGTTATCCAGAACGGGACCTTGTCCCACATCTGGTCAGAGTGAAAATTCCCCCAGTTTTCTTCTCAATCTGTGTCCTCAGGATATCTAGATAGTTTCATTTAGACTATATAGTCTTGTGGCAAAGATCTCATTGTTCAGGCATTCCTTAAATTATGCCTGCTACTAAAAATGAGTTATATACAGGTATTTTCCCATCTAGAATGCTTGGAATGTTTTTATCCGTAGCCGTATTATTGCTGTTGACCAGAGCCAATTTAAATGCAAAGGAGATGCTTGCTGACAAAGTGGATATAGCAGTTTGTTTTCACAGTGTGCATCTCGGTACTAAAGCCCTTATCTGTATGGGAGTGGAAGCACGTTTTATCTGCGTGAGCTGCTAGGCATCAGCTGCCAGTATACAAAATAATAAGCTATTTCTAAGCGCTGCTTTTAAGCCACTTGGGCTGCATCCTTTTGGCTAAAACAAATGGAGTTGAAGTGGATAATAGGCTCACGGTATCTTAAAGTGAAAATGAATTTTGAGTGGGGAAAACTAACCTGGGGATCTGAAGGTGGATATTTTGAAGAATCTCTGCTATAGGCCAGAAAATGCTTTCCTCGAGCATTTTTTTTAATGCAGATTCCCCTGCAGTCAATATGTGTGCACAGTGCAGACCGTGGAAGAAGTGCACCGCGGTGGTTAGAGCTGCAGCTCCAGGAGCCTGAGTTTCTGCTGCTCTTCCTTGCGTTGCCGCTGGATTGCTTTGTAGTGGGGCTGATTGAATCTCTCCCGGTCTCGGTTTGCTCTTTTAGCTTGGTTTACTATACGGCTAAGTGAGCCTACCTAAGCAGATCTTTAAATAGCAGGATTATAGAAGAATAACATGTTATGCCAGGTTCAGCAGGTTGAGGTGCATGGGAATACCTTACGGAGATTAAGGTCTGACAAAAGGGCCTGGTATTGGAAGTCATCCAGCGTCCTTGACTCTGGCTGCTGCCACCTGGAATCGCAGGAATTCGGAAGAATTTGCAACTTGCCTTTTCTCTCTTTTTGTAAATTCCTGTGGGTCCTGCAGCTGCAGCTGAGATTTTGATTGTGGGCTGATGATGCCGTAGAATAAAACACAAATAAAAATTCACACCAAGGCAGGTTTCCTCTGCCTCCAGCTAGCATTCAGATTGGATTTGTGTTACCCTGAAGCCCCTCGTCAGGAAGCCTTACGCCGACAGAGCTGACAACGAGGTGACTTACGGGAAGAGCGCTCTCCCCGTTGGATGAAGGAAGGGGTAGGTGTGCTGGCGGTTGAGCTCGCCTTGCATAACGTCATGCGTGACATCCCACCCGTGCCCTTTGAAGCCCGACCCAAGAGAGGAGTCTGTTGTGTCTTGGCAACGTGTTACAGCGGGGCTGTTTTTTCTTTTTCATTACCAAAAGAAAAATAAATTGCTTATCTGCCTCTGAATCTCACTCCCCGTGGCGGTTACTGCAGGGCACTTCCTCATCCCCTTGGCAGTCGCGTTTGAAGGAAGGGACAGTGCAGGGATCTACTGCACAGAAGAGCAGAGCGTAAGTCCTTCTTGGCCCTAAGTGCAAGATGGGTGCGGGGCTGCGCGGYGGCAGCAGCGGGAAGGGWTGGCCTGGGGCGGTCGCTGGGATTTCGGCCTGAGGTGCGCGACGGAYGGAGAGCCGCGAGGTCGGGCCACGACCAGTGCCTGCGGTGGCCGCCAGGGCCCGCGCGGCATAGCCCTGCCGCTCGGAGGGTGCAAGTCGCCCTCCTCCGGTGCGAGACACCGAGCAAACCCTTGGGCAGCGAGAGGCAAAACTGACTGCTGCTGCCAAGGAAGGGAGAGGGGAGCACGGAGYGTTTTGGTCACTGGCTGGGGTTTTGAGTTGGGTGGGTTTTTTTCACGCCGAGGTGTGAACTAGAGAGGAAGAACGTTGCGAGCGCAGAGGTGCTGCCGGCGCGGCGTTGCCCGAGGGGTGAACTCGCGGCTGCTGCGGGCCCTCGCAGGCTGCGCTGCACCGTGCCGGCTGGCCGCGGTGCTGCCCGTCCCCCGGGGCCTGCTGCGCTTTCGGGGAGCCGCTGCGCTYGGGCGTTCGGCAGGAGCGGCTGCACGGCCTGGTCCGGCGCCCCGCTGGCTGTGGCACCATTTTGCGCTTGAACACAGTGATGAAACAGGAGGAGTCGGGAAGAGGAGACAGCRAGGCAAACAGATGAGCGATGTTTATAAACCCTCGGAGTCTCCGAAATATGATAACCAGCAGTTGTAGCCAATGTAGCCCATGCTGCTAAAGAAGGAAGAAATCGATAGTGCAGCAGCTTTTACAGAAAATGCATGAGCACACTTTGTTCAGGAGCAGCCCGTGACGACTGAAGCGCAGCCACCCATATGCGCTTCCTTATGAAAGGGCTTGGAGAGAAGTCACCTGTTGAATTTGCAAGCTGTTTAAAGAAATTAAGTTGGGGAATATGGAAACGGGTATTTTATTTTATTTATCTTATTTTATTTAGTTTACTGGTGATTCCCAGAAGAAGAARGTGTTGTAATAAATTCGCAAGCTCCTTTGAAGAGTCCGGAGTAGTGAAGCTCAGTGCCTGCACAAGTTGCTGAGCTATACCTGCTCCAGTTTTTATTTAGGGGATTAGYGGATTAGTATGAACTGTTTTTCTCATAGGAATTTCCCCCCAGACCCAATCCTTAAGATAGAATTTCACTGTATTTAAGCACYGTTTTCCAGTTAAGGTTGTCGCATAAGCAGATATTACCATGCTTAAGTCGGGATATCTTACAACGAGCCCGGAAGCCTTTTCTAACAGAGGGCATCATCCTACCTGCAGCTATAAATTAAAATTTAAGGCAGYAAAAGAGCTTATAAATAAAAGCAGTTGGTGGGAAGAGTTATCAAGTGTTAAGGAATGATCGGGAGCTGTCGGCGAGTGGAAAYGGGGACTGTGAAGAAAGCAGAGAAGCAGCTCAGCGGGTTCAGAGTAATTGTGTGTGTTTTCGAGGCAGGTGATTAAGTGCCAAAGAAAATCTGCAGGAGTTAAATTCTGCCTCTTCTGCATCGAGAATAATACATTATGCCCGAGAAA
Organism: Apteryx rowi; assembly: GCF_003343035.1. Lineage (NCBI taxonomy): Eukaryota > Metazoa > Chordata > Aves > Apterygiformes > Apterygidae > Apteryx > Apteryx rowi. Next base: position 96,656 of record NW_020447198.1, on the reverse strand, counting down.
CAAGGCTGCTCTCGGGCAGCTTAAAAAATGAACATTTAAAACGTTGGCGAGCAGAGCTGCRCGGGGCTGGCTGCCGGCGCAAGCTTTGCTAGCAGGGATCTGGCAGCCCCCTGCTTCGGCCACGGGCGGCAGCCGCGGCGCAGCGCAGCGCTCGGGAGCCTTTGCTTCCCGCTGGTGCGCCAGACCCAAGCCGGCTGGCCGGGCGGCAGCGGTTGCTTACCCGGGCCGTTGTCTCTGCACTGCGTTTTGCCAAGATCTCCTGGATTAGAGAGAGGATGAGGATCCCGGTCCGCAAGCAGGTGAAGCAGAGCTGACGGTTAAGGCCCAAAGGGCGATCGTGGCGCAGCGCGAAGCCGCCGCCGTCATCAGCGCGTCGCCGCAGGGGCCGTGTCGTGCCAGTTCCTTCCGCCGTCGGGGCTGGCCTCCAGCGGCGGGCGCAAGGAAAAGGCACTAGATACCAGGAGCTGCCAGCGCGTCTGCCCTGCTGCTGCCGCGTATCGCTCACTCGTAAGACGCTGATGTCCATCCGTCGTCTTTTAAAGCTAGGTTTAAGCCCTTCAAATAGCTCTCACTCTGCGAAGTGTGGCTTGTTTTTTGAGTGTGCCTTAACGGCTTGATGCAGTCTTAATTAAAAGCATTAAGAACAGGAAAATTATTTGATTAAAGAGATCTTCTCCTAAGTTACTCCCGTGTTTGCCTTTTTGCAGTACCACTCCCCARTGTCTTTACCTTGTCAGTAATAAAAGATTTCCAGCCGTGTCCAAAAGAGTTGTGCTGGGCTGGAAGGCAGCATTTCCCCGTGCAGGGGCAGCTGCTCGCAGCTCCTCGGCCTGGCCGGGGCGCTCAGTCAGCGCATGCTGTGTCTCCCCCCTCTTCCTCTCTCCTCCTCGTGAGCTGGGAGCGTACAGGGGCGTAAAACAGCGCTGTAACACAAGAGGAGTTGTGGAAGGTGTCCTGGTAACACRTYGGTCCGGGCACCTTGATCGTTGGCTCTGAAAAAGGTCCAGGTGACCATCGTGGAGTCGCAGCAAGGAGGGACGAGCTCAGGCTTCCCAYGTGCGGCTGGTTCGCTTCGGTTAAYGCACTGCTTTGAAATTCTTGGGCGTTAAGGAGCCTCAACAGTTTTAAGCTGCAGCTAAGACCAAAYGSTCTGGTTTTGCATCTTGAGTTTTGCTCTGTTAAAGCATAAAACAGCACCGCTGATCAAATCATTTAAATTTCATTGTGTTTTGAGTTATTCGGAGTCATCAAAGTGAAATTCCCTTGTGTGGTTGTCCAAAATGATGAATGTTTTTGTTTCCCCTCGTCTCTTTGCTGTGTTTTAGGGGGTTTAGTTTAAAATTTCGTCTCTAAGTGTGGGCTTTAGTGCTGCCTTTTTGTGCTCTCCGCTTCTCCAGCGGCGCTCCCTGTGCAACGCAGGAGCTCCCTGGGCGCTTTGCTTGGCGAATCATGGGTTTCGGGTTTCCTACCTGGAGCTCCCGTCGTCCCCTCCGCAGCAACACTGAGCACGTGCTCGGTCCCTTCCTGTATCGCAGAGGAAGGAGGCATCCAATGGAAAAATCAATAATGGCAAAGCGGCACCAAAACTACACGTAAACACGTGCCTGCTCCCTGGGGTGGCAGCGGCGTGGAGCAGCGCTGCCGGCAGCTCCGCTGCTGCTGCCTCGCCCCCCTTGTGCCAGCCCGAAGCCCGGGTCCGGGGGTTTGTGAAGCGGTGGATGGTGTCAGAAGTCGGCTGGACGGGATCAGTAGACGTTAGAGGAACGGATCCAGAAAGAGCGTACGCGTTGACAAGTCGCGATGGTGCGTGGGGTTAGCGATCCCTCCTGGTGCCAGCGTGCGGTCCAGCGGCGAACGGGGCGGCTGCTTGTTTGTCCGGCCGGGACACAGTAAYGCCGTTAAAGCTCTCCTGAGAGAGAGGCCTGGGACCGCTCGTATTGCACAGCCCGGCCGGTTAAAAGGGGGAAATAAAGCAGAGGYTYCCYGTGCTTTGGGGAAAAAAATGCAAGYGCTCAGCGTRWACCWRRWYYWRGTWYAAAGCCGTGTTTTCGTAGAAGTGAAGCTGCATAGGCTTGACCTTKCTGCCTGGTTGTTGACCGAATTTGCTTGTGCTTGCGTGTGGGATATGTCGTTGCCTCGCCGCTTCCTTGCTGCGGCTGGAAGTGACCCCGCAGCGTTGCCCCCCTTCCCAACCGGGAGCCTGATGCCAGGCTTCCCGTAGGCATCGGTCACAAGCTTGTCAGTGCTAGCAAATTAGAGTTTCAWACTCTTTCAGCAATAAAAGCCATTACTCTAATTCTCCCCCAGTGAATTGCCCAGGGCTTTTGCGTGCACGCTCCTTTCCTCTAATTTCACTTTGGACAGCTTTTTTGCCRTGACTGCTTCAGCGAACGATACGCACCAAAGAATGTTTTCCTCCTCGCTGCCCTCTCGTTCCTTTTGCTTATGCTTTTTTTCTTCTTGTTTCTCCTATTAAAATGCCTCAACTTCACTGCTGTTTTCCTTTAAGCATTTGAAGAATTAACAGCAGTAGGCGCAGAAGGATTTCTGTCGCTGTGAACTGTCCTGGTGAGTGTTTGACATGGCTCGCTGTCAACACCAGTAGAGGAGGGGGGCACTGGGGAGCTGTTTTATTCAGCAGGGGCTCTCCAGCACTTCCTTGGCTTCCTGTTTGCAAGCGGAGCTCTCAGGCAGTTTTTCCGGTGTTTCTCTAATCTTTAAATGCATGTTTTCTGAATGTATTCCGCAGGTGCCAACAAAAAAGCTGAAGAAATACGAGCGAGAGTACCAAACAATGCGAGAGAGCCAGCTGCAACAGGAAGATCCAATGGACAGATACAAGGTACGGGAGCTGGTCCTGGGGCACCTCTGCCACTGGCTAGGTTACGTGGGAAGCGATCCGGTTCCAGCAGTGTGGCGGAGGTGGGGGTGCCACGCTCGCCTCCCCCGGGATCTGCTGATAGAGCTCACAGGGAGTTAAAGTGGCAGGTGAAACTCAGCCCAGTTCTTGAATGCTCATTTTGAATTCTTGGGCTTAGTGTTTGTCCAGGAATGTTTCAATCACGATTTGTAACTCTTGAGACATCTTCAAGTAGCCACATATAATATTTTTCTTCTTTCAGTTTATATGTTTGTAGGTAACTCTCCTGCCGTTGCACTTTTACGGGAGATCTTCATGAGACGCAGAGACAAAGGGTGATTCTCAGCTACTGACACAAAAAGGAGAAAATACACATTGTTCTAGCAAAAGCCGTGTGCAGTCACATCCACAAAGACTTTTGGAAGATGAACTCTTCCTTGACTGACATAAGATCCTTTTTATTCATCTCTGTTTATAGCAAACATAGTAATTTTTTGTTAATATAGTGCCTAGTACACTGGGACCCAGAGCTCTTCTGGGATCCTAAGATACTACTGCAATAGAAATAATAGTAATAATTATCCTGCTTTAAAGGAGCAGAAAAGTAAAGCTTCAGTTATTCATATGATAGCTTGATAGCTCACCAAAAAGGAATAGCGCTTTAATTATGGATCAGCATTGCTTATCTTTCCTATGTATTTGCTTTTATTGTCACTGCTACATTTTGTTGCCATAGATTTTTGTGCGATAGAGGCTCTGTCTTTAGGTATATACCTAGTATTGAGGATTCATTTCCTACTTAGCCTTTTTCAAAAAAAAGGTCAGTTTTCCTTAGGTGAAGCTGCCAGAGTTGAAGCACTTTACTGCCCAGTTTAGGTGGGAACTGACATTGCTTACAGCTACCTGTATTGTTTACCTGCTGTTTTTCATTGTGCCTTAATATGGTAAGTCCATTGCCATTGGTACRGAGTCTGTCTGGAATATGGAGTAGTAACTAATATACAGGATGCAACAGATTTACATGATATGTAAACTTACGGAAAGCGCACCATGTTCAGAAGACCACCGTGTGAAAACATGTAGTGCAAGACTATGCCATAATTCATAAACATGCTGAGATAGAGTTAATGTTATAGAGAAAGTAAAACTGACTTTTTTTTTTTTAGTGTTTACCTGTGAAAAATACTATGTTTTGACTGTAGTTCTTTTTATGTCAAAAGGTGTAGATTATTTTTTTATGTGAGAACTGGGACTGCATTAGCAGTCAGGAAGCTGTTTGTCAATATACCTATTTAGAAAGAAAACAGTATTTGCTGCTGATGAACTTCTAAGTGTTCTTTCAGTGATTTGCTTATGCTACCACAGAACTGAAATAAGACTTAGAAAATACAGAAGGCATCTTTAAAATTCTGTGGAAGCATATTAAATAGTTAATCCTGGACGATGAGCAGTGAGGAATATCATCCCTAGACTGCAAGTCAGGATATAGAAGTGACTCTGGCCATGACCAATACGACTCACTGTCAGTCAAGATCCCAGCGCAGGGTTTTGGCTTGCACTTTTGCAACTYGCTGTGTGATTTTTATGAAGCTGGATTGGGTCTGAGCCCTCTTACTGATGCTGTGATTAGAGCGAGTCCCCCTAACTGGTTAGAGCAACATTAAGTTCAAAGTTTGGATGCATTCTGCAGCCGGTAGGTGTCACRGAAAAATGCTCCTAAGTGCTCTCTGGCCCTCGTCTTGCATGTTCGATTTTATTAACGTGTCAATCGGAGGTTGGTGGGAGCCTTCGTTTAAAGACTGTGCTTCTAAGGGGCAGCAAACAACGTGAGATCCACGCAGGCAGAAAGCCAGAGGCAGCTTCACGTGGGCCGTCAGCGTTAGCGCTGCTGCCCACGGGTTTAGAAACGCGTCTTGTGTTGGCATCAGCGGCAGGCGCTGCCCGGCTGGGCTTTGTTTGGAGAAGGACTGGGTGCTTCTTGGACGGGATCTCGGGAGTGGAGATCCGTGCAGAAAAGTCCTCTTACAGGTCAAGAATGAAAACTGTTTTCAGTTTGTTAATAGGTTTTAGCTATAGTTGTTACAGTTTTTACTATCCGTTTGCAGTGTTACAGGTTCTTGTTGCCAGTGCAGGTTTGCCGTGACCGGAGGGACGCCCCTCCGCAGGCTGCGGCACCAGCCCTTGCTGGAGCGCAGCGATGAGGAGCTGAGGCTGCCTTGCGTAGGGCGCTTTCCGGCCAACTGGCCTCCCGTGGCAGGGGCGCGGGGGGCTGCTGGGTGAAAGCGTAGGAAGCGGGCGGCGCGCCATGGTCTCGCCGAGGGCCCTTCTCCTGCTGCCTCGGTCGCCTCGGCAGCCCCGGCCCGGCAGCGAGGCGCGCGGAGCAGGTGGGAGCCGCGCAGGTCTCGCGCGGGGTAGCCACAGTCGGGGTGGCACCTAGAGGAGAGCGAGAGACGAGCGGCACAGCCCGCTCTGCCCCCTCGGCGCTGCCCGCCCGGAGGACGCTGCTGGGCGGGGGAACGGAGCGGCTGGTGGAGCAGCCGTCCTAAAGAGCCCGCGTGCCGCGCCAGAGGAGACGTCTTCGTGCCCGGTGCGGCTGGTGGGCCCAAGCACGGGGCAGAGCGCTCCCGCAAGCTCGCCGACCCCAGCTCCCCGTATATGCCAGAAAAGGGCTGTTTTCGCAGCGTCTGACCTACCGCTAATCAGTCACGTTCCCTCGACAGGTTGAAGTCACGTGTTACAATAAGCTGTATGTGCCTTAGGAGTTCCTGCCCAGCCCTATATCTTAACATGTGGATTGTGAGAGATTTTATTTGCCAAAGAAAACAATATTAAAGAGTGCCATAAATTCCTTTTTGGGTTTATTTCCTTCTGTATTTACAAATATTTGGGAAAACTGGATTGTTTATGGATGCCTTTACAGTGGAGTAATTTTATTATCTATTGTTTATAACAAAGTATCACCCAACGTTTTTGTCAGCTTTTTCAAATATGCAAAAGTAAACACGTTCTAAATTATTGCTTGGCACCACATTTCATGACTTTGGGTTAAAATAAATTACAGATTGCCTATAAAAGCAAGTCAAGAAAAAGATCTGTATGTGCAGCAAAAATAGCAAAGTAGTTCAGAAGAATATTTTTCTATATACTGTGGATGGGTTTTTTTCTGTGTCTGGGAACACCTCATATGTAAAAGGCTGGGACTGACTTGATGAAAAATTGTTGGAGTTTGAGTTGGGAGTTTTTTATTTAAAATAAAAAGGATATAACAATATAAAGACAGGCTAGAGACCTGCAAACAGCCCCTGTTTGTGCACTGAGTTCTGTTCTGACTGTAGAAACACCTTTACCTCTATGGACCTTGTTGTGCAAAGGAGAAGTTGTCAATCTGAATAAATATGTAATTTTGACATAATACCCTTGTGTGTTTGAAGTACAAGCAAAAATTAATACACCAGTCATTTTTATTTTGAGTTATGGTAACTGAATAACCCTAACAAGGAAAAACATTAGATAACTCAGTGTGGATTTTTTGTTTGTTGTTTAAAAAAATATGCTAGGACAATTATAGGAAAGTTTCTTTTGAGTTAGAGTCAACAAACAAAACACCAACCTTCCTCCAGAAGCCTCTGTGTTGCTTCACTTGAGGCTTTTTCTGGACAGTTTGCTTTTTAGATGGCTGTTTCTCAGTTTTTGGCCTTCAGAATTGCCTTTGCAATTAAGAGCTCTTTCCAGTTGGCTCACGAAGACTTCAGGTTGCTCACATCCAGGAATGTGAATTTTAATCAGTCTTTTCATTTCACCACTGGGGACCTGTTCCCCTTCAAAGATCTGGGTGGGGTGTGGGGTGTCGGTCCTCAGAAAATGTGACAACTGGGTTGCTTAACAGGGTTGGTGACAAGAGGATGCATCGTCACCGCTAATCCCGCCATGTATTCCTCCTTCCTGCGAGCTGGGAGGTAGCGGAGGGAGGAGTTCAGCCTTCGCAGTCTGCCTGAGTTGAGGCTTGCCTACTGGTTTCCAATTTGCCTTCTTTCAGTCAAGCGTGTGGTGGACGCTGGAGTATATCCTCCGAACCAAAACCCCACTGAAGAATCAGCGACATTTTCTTAGGTTTTTGGCTGTTTTTGTCGGTATTAAAATTTTATTTTATATCCTGTTTTCACTGTCTTTACACCAATGGTTGAAAGCAGTATTTGGTCTGTGACTTTGCAGGAGGTAAGTTTGTTTGTGTTTGTACGTGACAGCAGTGTTTGTCCCTTTTGGAAATGCAGTATCCTCCTTTTAAAAGCGGGCCAGAATTCACCAGCTGCCCTTTGTAGCAAAAGGGAGGAGGCTCTCTGGGAAAGAGGAGTCTCGTATTTTACTGACTGTAGAAACTGAACGATACCAAAGAGAAGGAAATGCTGTAGTTGCTAAATTGTTAGTGTCATGCCGAGAAAGGGCAGGAAGCTGTTTGTTTACAGCGAGGACAACCAGCAGGTCTGACTAGTTGGCTCATGCCAGGTTACAAAATACTGTCTCTGATGTGAGTCTGCCTGTAACTAACAACCTCCATCTACTGAACTTTATTTTTTCCCATTGCAAATGATACTTTTTTAAGCCCTGTAAATGTTTTGGAGCCATCAGAAATAGTTTGCTCCATACAAGTAGTATTGCTTAGTATTTTTGTCTTTGTCTTGTGTAATGCTAGGTTTTATTTGGATTTAAGCAGATTAAGAATTTCCTCCCAAGGAAAGAGGCAGTTTTTCACTGCTAGATCTGGGGGAGGAGCTGGAAAAGACAAACCATGTCTAATCACACATACTGCCTTGTTTGGAGGAAGAGTAAAGGTGGCCCAATAAGAGATTTTCAGCTAGAAATTAAAAATACGGAGAACAAGATTAAAATCGCTGATAGCTACTGACTGGATGCCCGAGGTAAGAGAGATTTAACTTACTAAAAACGTGCCGTGTGAGTTCCAGTTTAAGAGGAGGATAGCGCATTTCCAACCACGAAGCTTGCTTATCCACTTGTCTGTGAATGCAGAGCAGGAACTTCAAACTTCACATTGTGCAGCTCGCTTTGCAGACACTGAAGCTTTTGGCAAAAGCATAGCAAAAAATGTTAAAGCAAATGTCTTTTGGGGTTATTTTGTGGAAGTCTAAAACTTTGCTGCTTTCTTCCTCTAAACAACATTCCTATAGAGAGGTATTGGTGCTGCAGCAGCTGTCAGTATTATCCGTTTATTATCATCTCCATCTCCAAACTAGTCTGAGTTTCTTTGTGAACTTTAGTCACTTTCTGATAACTGCTCACTGGCAGAGCTGTGTCCTATAAAATAACGGTCTCAGATTATCTGAAAAAAATACAGAAATAAAGATACATCAGAGCTTTTTTTTTAATTAAAGACTGCAATTTAGTTTCACACTTTATATATTATCCTTATGGAAGAATTTTACTTTTAACAATTCGTTGTCTCAGAGTACAGTGCAATTAAAATCAAAAGTTATGCATCTTGTAGCAATGGTTATTTTAACTGTGCTAAATCAAAAAAAGTATTTTACTTATGGTTTCTGTAACAAAACAGTTATTTAAAGTATGATCTTTTGAAGAGGAAACAAACTTACTTTCCGGCCCAGAGCAGCGTACAGTTTAAGGCGCTCAGTTGCACAATCAGGTCACATTAAGGAGAAGGCATTTGTGAAGGGGTTCTGCTTCCTGCCATGGAGGAAGCTAACGACACAGAAGGGATTTGCTTTTTTTAACATTTTCTTGGAGCAGTAGTTGTCCCTTTTTGTTCAAGACAAGCATGCAAAATCTTCTTGCAACAGAAATGAAAACAGGGCTGCTTCACCGTGTTGAGTTTTGAAAAGACAAAATACTTGAGTGTAGCTGCAGGAGACAGTTAAGGAAGATGAATAATGTGTTTATGTAATGAAATCACATGTTGTAGGATGGTATTAGCTGAATGACTTTTGGAAACTTTTTTGCTGTCCTAAATGATGATATACATACTTCCTTTTACTGTTTTTCCTTGGAGAACATAACTTACCTTTTAAGTGAACGCAGGGTATTTTTGAAGTCTCAGCGTGTAGATTATTGTTCCTCCATCAGTGAGTTTCCACATGAACTTGCAATTTTTCCTGGAGTTTCCATAGCGCACTGATTGCTCCGCAGTCTGTTCTGTACGGAAGATGCATGGGCACCGTGTGAATGACGGCCAGCTAATTCTTTGCCCTCTTCAAACCCGTTTGAGGAGGGTACCTCTATCTGGCCCACTTGGCTGCTTTCTTCTGAAGCCACGTGTTTGATGTGGACTCCTGGAAGTCCACTGACCCAGAGACATCTTTTAAATATGATTCTGCCTGTCAGCCCTAGCAGAACAGCCACTCCAACTGATTTTGTAAGAAACACGGATTACTACTTTTCATTCTTCTCCAGTATACTTACCTTCACTAGTTAGTGCTGTACGTAGTCATTTATGCCACTGCAAAGTGGCAGTGAGTGCAGTGCAGGGGAGAACCAGGGCTCGCAGTCTTGACGTTCTGCATTTTGTGGTGTCGGGCTTCGCCTGCAAAGCACAGTCCTGGAACGCTGCCTGCCGCTCAGAAAGCGAGAGCCGCTCTCCATCTGGCACTTAGGCTCAGCAGGTGTCCTTTAGAATGAGCACTGTTGTCGCTTGTGCAAATTATGGAGGAAGCGCACAAATGGAGATATATGAGCTGCAGAGAAGTTCCCAGCTAAGTGCTGTTCTTTACTGGTCCAGCAGAGGATGGGTGGTTGTCACTACAGCATTTACAAAATGGACTGTTTTTATGGTTACCTGCAGGCAAAATTATGCAAAATGGAGCAGGACAGATTTCTACTTCTGTTTGGAAATACTATTATCTCTTTAAAAGGTCCTCTTCACTGATGCTGGGTGGGATTTTATCTGCCTAATTTCTTTCCATGATGACCAAGCAGAAATGAAGTGCTTTTGAGGAGAGGACTGCGTTTACTTTTGACAGAGAAGCCTTACAATCAGCGCGGCACTTAGGCGTCTCAAACATAGCCATTGGGATGTGAAGGGAATCGCTGCATTTGCACTGCTGGCTTAATTCACTGTTGTTTCCCAGAGCAGCAGTCCTGTCTTAATGTGCACTCTTGCCTTCTCAGTGTTTTATACACACAATATACTCACATACCTTTCTTTAATATTGACAAGAATTAACTCCTTTTTCTGGTTGTTCCTTTCTTCCTGCAGAGGGAGAACCGCAGGCTCCAAGAGGCTAGCATGAGGCTGGAACAGGAGAACGATGACCTTGCACATGAACTCGTAACAAGCAAAATTGCCTTACGGAATGACTTGGACCAGGTGAGTCCATCACCAGCAGCAATGAGTCCAAGCTTAGACCGGGCAGCGCCAACTGTAGGAGCCCTGTTTTACATTCAACTGAAAGCATGAGTACAAAATTAAAAGCACTATTATTTGTGCCTTTATTTTCCTGACAGCCTCGTTTCTCATTCAGTCAGAAAATTAGATTTCCAAATGCATGCCGGTGTAGGCATACACAGTGGTGTCCTAAAGACATGGACACTGACTCGTCTTGTTGGGGTCAGTATTAGAAAAGATAGGCCATAATCTTTTAGGCAGATACTAAAGGATGAACATAACTTGAAAAAGGTATCACATACTCCTTGAAAGACTGCTTTCAAGGAAGTTGCCTTGCAGAATGTCTGCTACCTTTTCTGGATCTATTTTCCACAGTAGTTCCCAGTACAGCTAACAAAATTCAGAGATAATGAAGTAGCTTGGCACCAAAAATTAACAGGGTTCCTGGGCGACCTTTGATAACTGTTTTTATTTCCTATGAAGCCAGGAGTGTGGAGGACAACAGCTTTCAGAGCCATTTATCCTAGAACTGGCTTTCAGAGAATTACATGTTCCAATCTCCTCTTTGCTTTAGTGTTTTATATAATACTGATAAATTCCTTAGCAGCTGTTATTAACGTATTGAATACAGGAGGGCCATATTCCACCGTCCTTGGTGATTAGCACCTTCCTCAGTGAAGACAGTAGTACTTCTTGTAATGTAAAATCTATTCCTGTATGGGTCTCTCGATTTGATTTTCAGGAGTTTCAGACTTTCTTTATCTAACTTGGAAATTGTTAACATGTCATTGACCACAGTAGCTGCAATTTGTATTTCTATTTAGTGAAATCCTTGAGAATTAGACGCTGCTATTTTGGATCTATGTGATTCTAAAAATCTGAGCCATCCTGGTGAGCAAGAGCAGCCAGAGATGCATGGTGGAGTGGGGTCTTTTCATGTAAAGGCCAAAAATAATGTGTTGGGATGCTCTGTCTTCCCCAGGAATAGTTATATATAGAACAAGCTTAACGTTTGCTCCTCCCCATGTTGCTTTCTGAAGTATCAGGACACAGCTGTCAAGCAAGTACCCTTTGCCAGTCTTAGGTTTTAAACAGGTATTTTATCATAAATGTCCTTGCTATCCTGTACTTCTTTTGTCCTAAGATGTCAACCTTATCCCTCTTCCTTTCTTTTACTGATCTCTATCCCTTTCTTCTATACAGCCATTTGCAGACTAAGCAATGCAGGACTCCTCAGTCCATCTCTTTGGTTGTGGCCTTAATGGAACTGCTTCTGCTATCACCAGTAACACCCTCATTAATAATTAACACTGTGGCAGATAGATAAGCTAATATCCCCAGTAACGGTAGAAAAACAAAGTGTAATTCAGCGACAAGTTCTGTACTGTTATCCATTGTTTTACAGTGCCATTTGCCCTCTTGCATTTTCAACAAATTATGTGTTATTTGACCACAACCACTGCTTCTTCTAGCACCCAGTTACTGAACAGAATGAGTGGTGCGACGCAGTGTTTATCTCCCAGTTGAGGGGAGAGGTAGTCAGCAAAATATAATCAGACATTGACTAAATGTTTCTTTCCTAGTGATCAGTAAGGATAGTTATCATGAAACCAAAGCATTCCCCAGTACGTTTCACCATATTCTTGGCCCTTCACAGAAAGGAGAAAGTTGATGTTCTCCAGTACACACAGAGTATCTGGCTCCTCCTGGAAGTATTTATTTTGCATTGTTAACAAAACCTTTTTACCTGACAGTCCTGTTTGTCTCCTTTATACTCGTCTAAACCCTGACACTTTGTTAGGTACAGTGTAAGCACCTAACCTTTTCTGCAATATCTGTTTTTCCCCATTTACAGGTGTAAAAAATGGAATGAGTTAACTAAGATTACACAAGAGCTAAATCATGCTGCCCTCATTTGGATTAATATTGTTCCCAACAAAAATATTCTATGTATCATTGTTTGTATTAGGTTTGCATAAAGACATATGATCCGTGATCCTTGCTAACCTGTAATCTGAGCACGGATAGGATTTGGCAAAAGGGTCCTTTTGCTCAGTTGTTGAACCACAATGAAATAGCTTAGAAAATAGCTACCTGAAAAGGGTATTTCCTTTAAAAATAGGTCAGGTGAGCCATTTGAGGGCGAGAAAAGGCACCTCTAGAACCTAAATCTATAATATATGTGAGATATATACATGAATATGTTTCTATTGGAACAGATAACACCTAGATTACACTGGCTTTTCTAATTCTAGGCTGAAGACAAAGCAGATGTTCTGAACAAGGAACTTCTCCTGACCAAACAGAAGCTAGTGGAGACTGAGGAAGAGAAACGGAAGCAGGAAGAGGAAACTGCTCAGGTAAGACATATTCCAACTTTTTCCATTTAGCTGAACACAAGCAAAAGGATATGTAGAAAAGCATGTTGCAGTTATGGAAAGGATTCTGTCTCCAAACTGTAGTGGCAATAAAAAATTAGCATCACCACGGTAAATGTTTTTAAGAGTGATACATTTGCTAGTGTCTTCCTTTACTTAAGCTCTGAATGTCCAATGTATAAGAGGTCATTCTGGATTCAGCTGTTGGGCTCTTGAAATAAAGCTATTAATGTTCTTATCCTAAGCTAGAACCAACAGCACAATAGAGTTGAAGGTTTGGGGGTATTTTTGCTAACTAGACCTGGCCTCATTCTGCCTCATCTGCAAAATGTTCAATCTTATTTTTTAAGTTTACATATCTATAGGCTGAACAATGACGTATGTTTAAGTATGTTTCAGAAATGATACTCTGATTTCTATTTTTATTTTTGCCATTTGACAACAGTGACTGTAACAACCGAACAGTAATTTTTTCTCTCTCTCTAAAATGGAGGTTGCCAAAATCTGTTTGCTCTATGCTCTAAGGCCGTAGAGGCCTTTTCCCTACTGAAAGGGCTCTCAAAGCTTAATGGTTCTGAATGGTAAGGAAAGGAGTTAGCTGTATTTTATTGCAGTGCCACAGACGAAACCAGAATTGTTTCTCCTGTTAGGGAGATGAAAGTATGATAATGCTGGAGTGATTTTTCTCCCTGTTTAGTCTCAGAACAAACAAACAGGTAACCCATCCCCCCAAGCCTCCCCAAACCTGTTGTATAGTGTACAGAGGAAAAAAAACAAACAAAATGAAAAATTAAGATCGTCTGTAATGGTCTTGTTTTGTATTCTTTGGACCATGATACACCATTTAACAGAGAGAGAGAGAAAATTACTATATAGGAGAATGCTCTAAGCAGGGATACACTGTATCCCAATGTAGACTGGAGAGATTTTTGGGCTATAACTGAATATAATGTATATAATTTGTACATTGAGTAAACCAGACTTTTGTCTGAAGAACTGTGAATTGGTAAGAAAAAGCTGTAGTATTGCTATAAACACAGCAAAGCTTTGAGAACAATTTGATCACCCATATTGAAAACTTCTTTCAGCATACTGTGTAACTTCTCTCCTTGCATTCCTAGTTGAAGGAGGTCTTCAGGAAGCAGCTAGAGAAAGCAGAATCTGAGATTAAGAAAACCACAGCCATTATTGCCGAGTATAAACAGGTAATGTTCCATAGAAACTCTCTCATATTTACTTGTAAACTTTTTCAGCCTGAGAGCTGAATTTTCAGAGTTGTAGACCTCATCCTTTAAATAAGATGCATTACATTGCAAGCTTTTGGAGAGCAAGCATTATAGTCTATTATAATTCTTTATGTGGTTTTCCTAGTAGGCTGCTAATTTAGGGAACCAAGAATAACCTATCCTTTAGATATTCTTAGTATTGTAGGGTAAATGCTTCTTTCTTCTGTGACACAATGCAGTGTAAATGATATAAACCAATTTGTCCATAAAATGTTCCAGTCTCCATGTTAAGGTTCGATATTGAACACTGCCTTTTTCGGTCTTGTTATCACCAGCAGTGGATTTGTTAAGGGAAATGCATATCTGAGTGAGGCAGAGCTTAAGACATAGCTCTAACAAACATCACTGTTCAAAAGTACTTGTTAAATTTTAGTAAAGTAAACTTTATCTAAGGTATTGCTTTCTGTCCTGCAGATTTGTTCCCAGCTGAGTACCAGGCTGGAAAAACAGCAGGCAGCCAGTAAAGATGAGCTGGAAGTTGTGAAGGTGAGAATGATGCCTCTAAATATGAGATGTTTCTAACTCAAGTATTCCTAAATGCCAGTGATACAGATCAAAATATGAATGAAGTTAACTATAACAACAGTGGCATCCGTCAAGCTGCACTGATAGCCCCGCACTCATTTTTCATGGGATGTAAATAATTAAAGGCTATTTCCTTTCACAGTTGTTTTCCGTCTGCTGTATCTTCTATGTTTTTCCTTAGTTCTCAAGCTGAACCTTTGTTGCTTTCTGGTAGCAAATTTTTATCTCCTATTTATCACAAAAATAAATACAAGGATTGATGTTCCTATAATTTGCTGAAATAGTTCAATAGCTTGTTTTTGTTTGGATGAGGCCAGGCCAGCTGTGCTACATCTTCAGCCATGAGTGGTTCACCTCTTCAGGCAGCCTAAGAACCTTACTGTTGTGCATCAGATGCTGCTGACAAAAAGGGCTATTCTGTAAGATGCTTAAACTCCACTGCCAACAAGACAATACTGACCACTGCAGCCAAAACAGGGTGCTTGCTTCTGGGAAATATGGAAAAGCTACCTGCGTTTCTTTAAAATATCAAAAACTGTATTAACCTCAGCATTTGGTCAAGTGCTTTTATGCAAGACAAAAAGTCCCTAGAGTACAATTTTCTCTTCTGCGGTCTGCTGCCATTAATACTGCAAAATATTACAATGCCTTGATTACAAAAAGGTTTGTGTAATTCTACTCTAGAAGCAAAGTCTCTGTGCATAAACAGAATGTGCTAGGTAGTTTTAGGGATTCTTTTACTGTTCAGTATACCCTGTAAGTTCATGAACTTCTCAAATTCTTTACTGAAAACTTCAGCACTATACCATTCAACCATTATTAACAGAAAGCCAGTCTAATATAAAAATGTTTTTTTCCAGAAAACAGCAACTCCTGTAACATGGATTAAAAACAAGCTTTCTGCCTCTTTCAGGGTAAAGTGATGGCGTGCAAACACTGCAGTGAGATTTTCAGTAAGGAGGGGGCACTGAAGGTGCCTGCTGTAAGCAGGGAGAATCAAGGAATAGAAACGGATGATGAGAAGGATGCACTCACAAAGCAGCTGAGAGAGATGGAGCTGGAACTTGCACAGACCAAACTGCAGCTGGTGGAAGCCAAGTGCAAAATTCAGGTACATGGAATCCAACTACAGTGTGGTGGTCTCCATAACCTCGTTGCACTCTGTACATGGTAATTCTGAATCATGCAGAAAAATTGTTCCTAAAGGGAGCATATACCTTTACCAATGTATACTGGTGAACTTCCAGAATCTTACTTTCCTCTGTCTTTAAAAACAAAAAGAAATGTCTTCATATGTAGAAATACCTCCATAGCTTCAGCTGTTTGCTTGGTTTCAGTTTGTCCTCCTCTAGTGCCCTGGGAGGTTGGACGGAAAGTGTTTGATTGCAGGGATTGAGTCTGAAGATGCTCTTTTGTTAACTGTTATTTTTGATCAATTCTGACTATTCTGCTTTCTTAGGAGCTGGAGCACCAGAGAGGAGCCCTTATGAATGAAATCCAAGCTGCCAAAAACTCTTGGTTTAGCAAAACCCTGAACTCTATCAAAACCGCCACAGGCACACAGCCACCACAGCAGCCTCAGCCGCCTCTGCCACCCAAAGAGAGCAGTACATAGTTCCAGCCAGACCCCCGATACAAGAGCACAAAGAACAACATAACTCAGACAAACCCTGGAGGATTCTTCCAGTGGTCTCTCCTCTTGGGGAAAGGACAAAGGGCAGGAGTGCAGGCTTGAAGTGAAATTCTTCGGTGTTTTTCATTCATTCTGATGTGACCCTTTTCAAAGGGAAATAAAAAAGAAAATTGTGTTTTATGTTGAATTCCTATTTCCCAACTGCCTTGCTGAAAGCCACGTTCTGATACCTTCATACTTTTACAATTTATTTTATATGACTAGATGTTAAAATGAATAAACAATTCAAAACTAGGTCTTTAATACATGACTAATTATTCAAAATTATTTTTATCTTGCATAAAAGGTTTTTTCTTCTGGAGGAGGAGAGAGAATGGAGAATGTAAAGTACTGAAGCATAATCTCTTCACAGAAAGCACAGTGTAATAAGTACTAGTGTGTGTGCGGGTGTCAAGAATAACTCATGCCCTAGGACCATCTCAGAATTTTATTGCTGTGACTGTGTCCTGCAGAGAAGCACTTTTTGTAAAGCTTAGGCCATAGCAAAGATAGTCTTGTGCTCTCTTGGCACAATTGTTTGTGCTTCCCTGATAATTTCAGTTTTGATTGTTTTTTCTTCAGAAATGCAAGTAGTGCAATTCTTTGTAGCACTAAGTAGCACTGCTGTTTAAATGTTATTTACAGCTGAACTGGAATTTAACATAAAATTATTCCCTTTTTCTATTTCATTTTATACAAATTCCAAGATATAATTCCTTCCACTGGGAGAAAGGGAAAACTATTCAACATTTATTTGATTTTTTTTTTTTTTTTGCCAAGAAGCAGAGTGCAGACCTTGCATACGTTTGACTTTTTGTGAATCCTGTGCAATAAAGGGTAGGTTTTATGAATACAATTAATGACAAAATTTCCCTGGGTCTATATTCAGATTTTGAATTTGACACAGAAATGAGGCATTAAATTAAAAAAAAAAAGGTTTTTGCTGCACTGGTGAATAAAGCATCACAGAAACAAGATCTGTTTGCTGTAAGTGTTTGGTTAGGAAATGTTACGTTGGTGTGTTACTTATTTTTATAAATACAAAAATTTTCAAATGGAATACAACATCTAGACTTTTCCCATGGGATAGACTTCTCTGATGATTCCCAAATCTATCTGGTTGTTTTGTATCTCTAAAGGAAGAAAATTCAAAGGCATTTGTTTTGACTTAACGTAAAGTGTTTATAGAAATACTTATTTCATGGAAAATTAAACTATTGCTTGAACTGATGGGAATATTTTTTTAATTATATCCGACACGTCTATAAGAAGGTCTTGCAGGTAAATACCATTGCTGGACAAAAGGTTGTGCATTAATTTTTCCATTTACAAAATTGTTCCAGGGACATTAGTTCTGTTTTGATTATTATTTTTTTTAATTCTAAGGAATGCCATATCTTGTCAGTTTTGTACAATAAAATTTAATGATACTCATCTTGTGCTTTATTGTCAAGCATAATTGTGAATTATTTTAAACAGGGTAGTACAAATTTAATGTTTGTGTGTGCCAAATGGATCATTCTGAAAGGCAGTCAGCTGTTTGAAGTAGAGATCAAAATATAATCACTGTTCTGACACAACTATTCTGCAACTTGACAATGCAGATTCTATCTTCTAAGAGTAAGGAGTTAAAATTTTTAGTCTTTATAGTTTATAAACTTACTTGCAAGAACAGTGATTATGTGGAAAAAGCAGAAGGATTTTGTTTTGCCAGTAAAACAAAGATCTTTTTCTTTCCCAAGTCACTTTCTTGCTAGTAATATTTGCATAAATGTTTCCATTATGTGGAAGGTCTAACCCTTGCATTATTATTTCATTTATCAGTACCATTTCACACTTGAAATAAACTATGTAATAAAGTGGAAGTGACATTTAAGAATACCTGGTCAACCTTTGATTGTTATATTTGAGAGTACTGTGTTGATGAGTGACACTGATGGTTTGACGAGTGTCCAGATTTCTCATTTCATTTAACTTAAATCATACTCACAAGTGGATTTAAAACCTTGATTGGAAAAATGCAGTAATAATTAATGATTAAGACTATGATTCCCTGAGCAGCAGAGCTAAGGTAACAACTCACTGCTGCTGAAAGATCTTACTTCTTCTGCTCCCTGTTGTACAGTCATGTCCTTCCCTTGTTCTGGCCCATACTGGAGATGATTAAAAAAAAATGTGGGTGGATTTTTGTTTTTTTTTTTGGCTAATAAGCTTTTTTTCAAGTTATTGAGTTAACTAATCTCAAAGGGCCCAATGAGTGCAAGAGAATGAGGGGAAAATGGGAGCAGGACTTCCCCAGTTCATCAGAAAAGAGCTGTTAAGTAAGCCCACCATGTCTCATGGAATCGTAGCTTTGACATGACATCTTCTTTCTCAGTGTAGCAGCTCTCTGACTTTAGAAGTTTCTGTGACAAAAACATGTTTGCTACCTGCTAGCCATGATGAGTCCGAACACCTGTAGGAGTGGAAGCTAGCTTTCCCTGTGCCTCACACATCAGCAAAATGTTCAGAAGGCAATGGCTGAATTCTCTCTCTTGGCAATAACAAAGGCAGTAAATAATTTTCACCTTTCATCTGTAGCTGCCAGGTAGTGTTTGTAGCAGAGGCATTTGGAAAAGTAATATTTATATTTGGAAACTGAGTCGTCATAAAATTACTGAAAGAAGCAGCAAAATAACTCTATGGCATTTCTAAAGTAATTTTCTAGATGAGTAAGAATAGTTCAGAAACTCAGAAAGTAGCAAGACTGCAGGATTAAAACAGGCAAGCTAAAGTTCTACCTTAAATTCTACCTGTTGACTGTACGTACTATTATGATACTAAGTTTCCTATGAGATAAATATTTGGGTTTTAATTAGCCCTTTCAGCTGTGGCTGACAATGCTAAGTACCTTCTGGAAATATACACATACCCGAAGTGACTGACCTCTCTGGGATAGCAGATTCTGCATTTGTTTAGATTTTCAGTAGGAAACTTCATTAAATCAAAGTCTAACTAAAACTGCTATGTTCATGTGGCACTGGAATAACTAACGTAGCTCTCAAGCGTAGAGTGATTAAAAAATGTTTTTATCAGAGTCAGTATCAAACTATGTGTCCACATCAAACATATTAAAAGTAATTTGATTATATAAACTAATATATAAATAATTTATATAATAATCTATATATTAGTTTATATTAATATAAATCTTAACTAAATCTTGTTTTTTACTTTTATTGAGAACGCAAACTTTTGAAATAAGGCCTTTACTTTGATTAGGTGCAAACTTCCAAAGAATATTTTTAGTACAACTGTTGATTTTGTTGGATTCTAATCTGTTCCTGAGATGCCCAATATGGAAAGAATCTTTTTTTCCATTTTCAGAAGAAGTTGTTTTTACTTTGACTGTAACACTTTACAGGATAAATAAAGCAAGGTTGATTTAGTTACGTGGTGGATCTGTGAACTAGTCTCATATTATCTTTGTGAATCAAACATGATACTCTAAAATAATAATGCTTACTTCACTTAATTTAACAAATTATAAATTTATCCAGACAGAATTAAAACCGACAAAATAAAAAATATCGCTGCCTGGCTTTAATCCAAGAAACTGTAAATTCCCTGAGGTTCATATGCATTAATGTCTAGTGAAACCAGTATCTGGAAAGGTGGTCAGCCACGTAATCAGTACTGCCAGCTGACAAACATACCCTTGCCCTGCCCATTAATTAGTTTATTCTCTAATTTGCTACAGCTAAGTTACATATTAGATGAGCATTTTTTTTCCTGTCAGAAGTCTGAAAGGGCTTTTTGGTTGGCCCTTGAAATTTCTTTTCAGGTAGATACTTTTCACCCACGCCATTGTGTTAAAAACAGAACAAAGTAAAAACAGATGTTTACAAAGGGAGAGGGAGATGGAAAAAAAGCTGGTAGGTTTCTTCTTTCATTAGGAAAAGAAAGTCAAGCACAGCAAAAATTCAGACACCTTGACAAAGCATAAGGTATCCCATTGACTTCAGAGTCAGGATGCCACTCAATAACTAAATGGGGCAATTATGTTAGGAGTAAGTAATAATCTAACTTTACTGAAACTAAAGTATCAAGACTTAAAACTACGTAAGAAAGTCATGCTTTTCCACAGTCCTCCACAGGAAACTGGTACGGCTGAGTTCCCTTCCTTATACTAAGTAGTTGCATTGAAGTCCATGAAACTACTCTCATATGTGGGAGAACTATACCTCTTATTTTGATTATTAAACTGTTAGACTCAGGGATATTTGGCACACTTCTGCATAATCTAATAAGCCTAAAAACCTTTGGCATTGAAAACAGGAACTCTCTTGTCTTACATAATGCGGGTTTTTTTCCAACTGCTAGAGAGAAAATTTTAGTGCATGTCATTTTCAGAATGTGAAGATCAGGGCAGAGATTTTTGTGAAGACTAAATGACTGTTCTGGTTGACAAGCAACCATCCATTAGAGCTACCCTGCTAAATGGGCTGTTGTACAAGCAGCTGGCTTCACGAGACATGTAACACTGTGTATATCCAGGGCCGTGAGTATACACAGAACCGGACATCGCTTTGTTCTGGCAAACACAAAGGTGTGAACTAAATTCTTTTACTGTCTATTATGCTAATATCCTACTGGGAGCTGTCCCATTACCTCCTTCCAAATAATACTAAACAGAGACACAATGAAGCACTGATTTTTGGACCTTTGAGTTAGAACAGATATACATCACAGCACCCTTTAAAACTGAGCTAATTCGCAGATGGCATTTAGAGAAATTCAAAGAATTTGGAACTGGATCACTAACTCTCAGCATTGACCAAGAACCTATCTTTCCCAGCTCAGAAGTCTACATAATTTATTTCAGGATCATGACTTAACACATACAGGTTTTTCCTCCAGGAATACAGGGCTCTCCGTTTCTTCTGCATTTCCACTGCTTTGCTACTGAATGTATTTCATGCTGTTTTTACCTTAAAAAGAAAAGGTAGAAAGTTAGAACATTACTTCCTCTTATTTTCTTATTCAGTGGGACTCGCTTTTATTTAACCTGTAAAGGAATATATATGTATCTTTGGAAAACTATATCTTATATATAGAATAATATATAGGAAACTGAGTAACAAGGGGATAAATACATCAAAAGGATTTGGTATCATAAGTTTCATTTGTGATTTGATACCATGAGAATCCTGGGCTGTACTAATTTCCTTTCAGTTTCTCTTATTTTTGTATTTTATATAATACATGGATGCTACTACCAATGCAAACAAGAGCAGATGTTCTCAGATTTTTGTTCAGATCCCAATTCCCTCCTTCTAGTAATTCCCAGGGCTGCCTTGGTACAGCTACCATTTTCAGAAGCTGTACCAGGAGTTGCTGTTGGTTTCTCACATAAGACGACTCTTTATGGCTTGTTCAAACAGCAAAAAGATGGTAAGTGAAAGCAGAAACAGATCTAAGCAGATACAATATGGAGTCAGATCCCTCCCTTTCTGTAATTCAAGGTTGATTCACTTCACAACACTGAAAATAAAGACCAGCTTCAAAGCTGTGATCCACAATGACATTTTCCAGATTTGGGGTTACTCAGGCAAAGTTTGTTATCTGGGCGTGTCCCTAGTTCATAAAAATACACTTTGCTAAAGGGTTAGGAAAAAGGAGAATCATTGTGGTGTAAGACCTTTAACTGAGAACAACCCAATACTGCCAGTTCTTGTGCAACAAATCCCTGTATTATATAAAGTATAATATGGACATATAAGTGTAATGCTTGTTATTAAAAGTGCAATTTAATGTACATGGTCACAAAAAATGTTTACTTTTTTAATTGTTACAGAATTGTTTGGATCAGTACCTTGTTATCATTGTGTGAATGATGCCTTGTAAAATAAATGGAAATGCAAACAAAACGGGAATAAGGTGCTTATTTTCATAAGCCACTTGCTTAAGAAACAGTTTAAATGTGTCTGTAGTAATAAATAACTACTGTATCAGGTCTTCATACATAGTTTACTCAAGCTGGTTATTTTCAAGCAGCACTACTGTACTAAAACACAGTGATTTAGCAGCCAAGCCATCCAAAATGTGTGAGTGTTACATAGCTAATTTCAAACTGTTGGTATAATGTCCTTGTTCACAAGAAGCAACCTGTTCCACAAGAATCTGACAGACACTATGTTGGAGAGCTAATAGGTCATGTGGGGCCTCTTTTCCAAATGTTAGTCTGAAGTTTACAACACAGAGAATATCCTGATCAATATGCTTTTCCTGAAGGTTGTTGATATAAAAGATGGGGAAATAAGAGCTGTTCTTAAGGACTTGATGCTTCACTGGAAGTACACAAGAGAAACAGGCAAGTGAGCCATGACACGTCTAGAGGAGGAGAAGGATCAGGGAGCAGAAGGTACCAGCAAGAAACAGAAAACCTATTTATAACAGAGAAGCATGGCCAGGCAAGAACAGGACAGAATAAAAGTTATAGTACTCATTAAAGTTAGCAATTAGAAGTATTCAAATGCTTTATAAAACCGTTTTTTCCATGTGAACAATCGATCTAGTTTTTACAAGGATTTTTTTTTTCCTATTTAGATGAACAGCCACTGCTGCCTGCATAACTGGAAAAGCACACAGCACTTGAGAGGAAGATAACAAGGCATAAGGGTAGAAAAACTGAAGATAAATATTTGTAATTAATTAGTTCACCAGACAAGACATTGCTTTTGATTAACGTCCACATCACTATCCAAAGACTGTTTGCCATCAGTTTTGATCAGTACCTACACACAGAAGGAAGGGCTACTACAGGCTAGCTAAGGAGGTCACATCCTTTAGAAGCTCTTCCAGATGTTTTTCTGTCCCTAGAGCCGATGATCATTGAAAAACAATGTATTGCACAGTGTTTTGTCATCCAGAGAGTAGATTGGGGTCTAGCTGAGTTTGAATATTCCCACCAATCCTTATCTAGCTCCTTTTCCCCTTCCTGACTCAGGGACTGTTCGGATTCTTCTCTCTTTCGAGAGTGCCTGCCACTTGGCGACTTGGAAAAACGTGCACAGAAAACTGGGCTTTGTCAGGCTTTCTTTTCTTTCCAACTGGGGGGGATGCAGCATCCAGATGCTACTGCGGCTTCATGCAAAGAGCTGTGTGGAACATATTTTTACATTAGAAAAGAGATAAACTCTTCCACTTGTAAGCTGTCACTCTATGGCAGTGTCATGGGCACCAGAAGGCTCCTGATTTAAGCATACAAAATAAGCACTGGTTTTCAAAATGTCTAGCGAACGACTGAATTACAGGCTCACTTACACATGCATTTATGTATTAGTGAAACACATCATGTTTTCTCCTCTATCCAGAAATTAAATTATAAAGCAACACCAATTTAAATTCTAAAGCTATGAGAACGTCTTAACGCAAGACCACAACTGGGAGTGGAGAAACTCAAAGATTAGTAGTTAAGGAAATATCACAGGAAAGTTTCTTCTTGTCTCAGTGGCTGCTCAGCAGAAAGATCATAAGGAAACAATTCCTGAATATGCAACTGCTGTCAACAAATTAAATAACCATGCCACAGAAGTAAATTCCAGTTGACCATACTGTAATTTCCAGATAAAAATCAACTAGCCCAGCTTCAAATGCTATTGCTAAAGATCTACAGGATGAAGCTCAGTTCTATGAAAATTAAACGTAACTACAGAGTTAGTTATGCAGATTTTTCCTGACAGTTTCTCAGCTGCAGATCCTGAAACACTGGACCAGAGGGGTATGAGCAAGATTTCGGTAAATGCTATTAAAACTGCATTGTGCAACACAGCCTCGCAAGTTCTTGGCTTCAGATTTTCTATGAATCTGTTACCTTAATCTGATCTAATATCCTCCCTCACCCTCACCAATTCCCCTGCAAAAAACTCTCTTTAAAGATTATTTATGTTCACTTTAGAAGCAGGGAGAGAAAAAGAACTAAGCCCATAAATTGGAGAGTGAGCTGGCATTCCTCAACTCAGTAAATTAAATGCTATAATTGGCAACCTATCTTATAGAGAAATCTACTTTTTCAACACCGAGTGGCTGTATACTCCTTTGTGTTCCAATCTTTATGAGGACATTTGGAGGCAAAAGTTGACTCTTCCACTTATCTACTTACAGAAAGATTCCATCAGCTTTTTTTTTTTCTGGGAAATTTTAATGCTTACTGG
This sequence comes from Apteryx rowi, assembly GCF_003343035.1. Lineage (NCBI taxonomy): Eukaryota > Metazoa > Chordata > Aves > Apterygiformes > Apterygidae > Apteryx > Apteryx rowi. The sequence goes on along the minus strand of NW_020447198.1, from coordinate 72,389 downwards.
GACCTGGGAATACAGCAGCTTTTTTTTTTTTTTTTCCTAGCTGATTTAGTAAAGGTGGTGAGAAACACCTTGCAATACTCTCTCCATGGAGCAATTGCAACTGAGGTTGTAATACCCAGGAAGGTCATTTCAACTCTTCTCTAAAGGCATAATGATTGACTCTATATTGCAATTGAAGTGGTTTCCAATTTGTGGCTGCCTCTTAATCAGAACAAAAATCACTAATCCTCACCAAAAAATTTATGGCTTCCAACTACTACTTCCCAGGGCAAGTGGACAGCTTGTGTCTCACTGATAATTTTTGAATCTATAAACTCAGGATGAATTTAAGTAGATTTTTATAGATGAATCTAAAATCAGAAAAGAACTCATGGTTGGTGATTTCTGCTTTGAAAACCCTTAACATAAAGTTGCAGAGTATTTCCAGAAGAAAGGCTTAACTACTTAAGAAAAAAAAAAATTCAGTTCCAGACTCAGTTTATGTCAGCGCCGTACTCCTAAACATGTGCCCAAAACAACTGCCATTTACAAGAACATGCAAGTTTTCCAACCTTGGTGCACTGTAAATTGATGAAAGTCACTTATTACAAAGGCTGCTTTCTTTCCAGAGTACCCTATTGTCAAGCGTTGGCCTGATTTGGGATAAGGCGAAGAGAGATGAGCAGATGCTGTTGCCATCATGCTGGCATTGAGCTGATGTCTGGTGATGCTTTTTAGCTTTATGCAAACAGCGCTCTGGGGCTCAGCTTAACTGGACTGATCCCTTTATATGCCCACAGCTAATACAGCCCAGCTATCAAATAGTGCACTGGTGTTTAACAAAAAATTTGCGTTTAATAAAAAAGCTCACCAACTCGAATTAGAGCCCAGCAAGCACTTCAGGCAGGAGCATGAAAGCTTTACTGACACTTAAGAGATTCTGGCACACCAGCATATGCGGCAATTTTCTGTACATGAAAGATTTCCTTACCTATAGCAGGGTTACTAGAAAGATTTCAATATTCAGAAAAAGCATATTTAGGCAGGTTATGGTCCTGTTTCCAAATTACAGTAATCATAGACGGAAGGGAGAAACCCTGGTGTCAAGACACAGACTCGTACCCAACGCGTACGCAGCTCGCGGGGGCACACGAAGGACCGCCGTGCCCTCTGGCTCCAGCCTCCTCAGAGACCGCCTRGGGCCGGAGCAAATGCGCCCGGTGGCCTGCGGCCGCGGCTGCCGTCGGACCGTCCGCCTCCTCCCCGCCCGGCTGCAGGGCGCCCGACCCGGGGCCGCAGCGCCASGCGGCGCCGCCTCAGCTTGGCGGGCGGGAGCGCTGAACCCCCACCAAAGCAGCGCGCCCTCACCCGGCCGCCAACGGCCGCCTAACGGTCGCGCCAGCGCCGCCCCTCCCCCGCACGGCGCGCACG